>NW_028186561.1:0-1904 GCF_003343005.1 Rhea americana
GCATCCCACAGCTTGCATCCCGCTGACCCTGGGCATCCCACATCCTGCATCCCACCACACCTTGGCATTCCGCATCCCACTGCACCTGGGCATCCTACATCCTGCATCCCGCTGACCCTGGGCATCCCACATCCTGCATCCCACCACACCTCGGCATTCTGCATCCCGCTGATTCTGGGCATCCCACATCCTGCATCCCACCACACCTCGGCATTCCGCATCCCACTGCACCTGGGCATCCCACATCCTGCATCCTGCTGATCCTGGGCATCCCACATCCTGCATCCCACCACACCTCGGCATTCTGCATCCCACTGCACCTGGGCATCCCACATCCTGCATCCCGCTGACCCTGGGCATCCCACATCCTGCATCCCACCACACCTCGGCATTCCGCATCCCACTGCACCTGGGCATCCCAATGCACCCAGGCACCCCCCCCAGCTCCCTCACATCCTGCATCCTGCCACACCTGGGCATCCCCCACCCCGCTGCACCTGGCACTCCACCCCCAGACACCCCACATCCTGCCTCCCTCCACCCCTGGGCATCCTGCCCCCCTCCCGGGCATCCCGCATCCCTCCGCACATCGGCATTCCGCATCCCGATGCACCTGGGCATCCCGTCCCTGGGCACCCTGCATCCCACCACACCCAGGCAGCTTGCCCCCCCATCCTGGGCATCCCACATCCCGCCACACCAGGCACCCCTCATCCTGCATCCCACCCCACCCCTCCTGGGCACCCTACATCCTGCATCCCTCCATGCCCAGGCATCCTGCCCCCAGGTGCCCCACAGCCTGCATCTCTCCACACCCAAGCATCCTGCCCCTAGGTGCCCCACATCCTGCATCCCACTGCACCTGCACATCCTGCCCCCAGGTGCCCCACAGCCTGCATCCTGCTGTGCCCCAGCCGCCCCACATCCTGCATCTTGCTGCACCTGTGCATCCTGCCCCCTGGGGCACCCCACATCCTCCATCCCTCCATGCTTGGGCGTCCTGCCCCCATGTGCCTCACATCCTGCATCCCACTGCACGCTGGCATCCCACTGCACTCCAGCTGCCCCATATCCTGCATCCCACTGCACCTGGGCAGCCTGCTCCCAGGCACCTCACATCCTCCATCCCTCCATGCTTGGGCGTCATGCCCCCATGGGCCTCACATCCTGCATCCCACTGCACCTGCGCATCCTGCCCCTGGGCGCCCCACGTCCTGCATCCTGCTGCACCCTTGGCACCCCACACACCTCCAGCCCCCAGGGCCCCCCAGGACCRGCATTACCCCAAAGGCTGCTGCAGGGAGCTGCCTCCCCTTGAGCTCAAGGGCAGGGACCTGCTCCTGGCGGGGGGGGGGAGCAATAAAAACAACAAAAAAAGAGAAATAAAGGAAAATACTGCATGGTATTGGGTGTAGCACAGGAGGCCCATGAGTGCCTCATGGGCAAATTCACACATTTCCAAAATATCTCCAACCACAGCAGCCGATGCCTGCACGTTTCCGAGCAAAAGCACCGGCCAGCTCATGTGCGTGTTGGGGGGGGCACAGCCAGGCCAAGGCAGCAGCCCGAAAGGCAGAGAAAGAGGGGGAGAAAGAAGAAGAAGGGGCGCGGGGAGGGTGGTGCGGGGGCGCTCGGCTGGCCGCGGGCACGCTGCGGGGCGCGTGAGGGCGCCGCGGGAGCCGGCCGGAGGCGAGGCGCTGCCGCAAGCCGCTTTGGGGCCGAACGCCGAGGGATTTGCTAAATAAAGCGCAAATCCGCCGGCGTCATGCCCGGCCGGGGCACGGCAGCGGTAAATCCCGCGGGAGCGGCGGGCTGTTAAACCTCTTACGGCGGCCGGGCGCCTGCGCCGCGGCTCGCGGGCGCGGGGAAAAGCRGCCGGCAGCTCAGCGACGGCGACAGCGGCG
>NW_028186561.1:2954-4509 GCF_003343005.1 Rhea americana
AACGAAAGCAGCGTTAACCCCCCGTTTGTACCGGTCTTTGCAATGCCAGCTGTGGCCAGCTCAAACTGCGGCATGGGCGCCTGTTTCCACTGATAAGTTATTGGATGAACCCTCCCATAACAGGAAGCAGCTTCCTGGCAGTGTCTGCTTTGGAAAGATAAATGTGAGCGGCAGCAAGCAAATTGTACCCAGCGTGCGGCAAGGAAATACTGCATCACGGCAGACCACGCTGCAGGCCCGGAGCACACCGCTGCTGCCAGCCGCTAGCAGCAGCCCGGTTACAGCCAATGTAGGCCATGACGCCGGCGCGGCCTCGGGATAACAAATAGCTGGGRACGGCGCGAGCCTTGCAGGGGCAGCAGCCCAGCTCTTGGCCAGCGTGGTGCCTGCCAGCGCCGGGCGCGCTGCCTTGGGAGCGGGAGCTGGCGCCGTGCGCGGCCGCGTGGTGCGTGCTGGTACGGTGCACGCCGGTGCAGTGCGCCTTGGTGCGACGCACAGCAGCACTGTGCACGCTGGCACGGCGCACACCAGCATGGTGCTGCACCCCGGCACGGTGCACAGCAGCACGGTGCACGCTGCACGGTGCACACTGCTGTGGTGCACACCGGCACGGTGCACACTGCATGGTGCACACTGCATGGTGCACACTGATGTGGTGCACATTGGCACAGTGCACACTGCTGTGGTGCACACTGCACGGTGCATGCTGATGTGGTGCACACCGGCACGGTGCACACCAGCACACAGGAGAGCCCCCAGCCCAGGGCCGGGGCCGTGCCAGGCGCCGGTGAAGGCAGCCGGTGAAGCCCCTCGCGGGGCCCTGCCAGCGGCCCAGGCCTTGCTGCACGAGCCGCACGACGTGCTGGCGGGCGGCCGGGGGCTCCGCGGCGGGAGCGAAGCCTGCGGTGTGAGCGCCACCACCTGCGCCGGGGCCGGCGGCGGGGGGGGGACGGGCACAGAACGGGAGAGAGGAAGGCGGGCGGAAATGGAGGGCGAGGGAGGGCGAGGGAGGGGCGGCGAAGGCCGAGCGCGCCCAGACCCCGGCGGGCGAAGCCGCCCTGCGGTTCTGCAACGCAGCCGCCCGCGGGAGCAGGGGCAGCCGCCGGCGCCGCGCCGGAGCGCCGACCACCGCCAGCTCCGGCGGAGCCCCGCGCGGCAGCGCAGCGCGTACCGGCGAGACGAACCCTCAAACCAGCCGCCTGGTGCTACCGCGCTCCGGGCGGGCTCGGGGCGCCCTGCCCGAAACGGCGTCGCTGCCGGCCGCGGCGGGGTGGGGAGTGGGGGGCCGGTCGGTTTGGCCCAGCGCCAAGGTTACGCGGGCACGTGGTGACGCTTGTGGCTTGCCAGGCGTACCCGGAGAGAAGGAACACGCAACCGGCRAATTTGCCGGAAAAGAGAAATGCAGGCGTTCGTCAGGGGTTGAAAGAAAAAAGCCTGGCACGGTGTCGTGTGAAGCACCCGGGGAAGCGCGGTGCTGCACGCGGCCGCGGCTCGGCTGCGCGGCCAGCTCCGGCTTCTGGTCCAGCGCCGAGGGGCGGCTGCAACGCACACCCGC
>NW_028186561.1:5081-11414 GCF_003343005.1 Rhea americana
GCCCCCGAGCCAGAAACGAGCGCCGCGAGAGCCCGGGGCAGGGTCATGCTCTCGTTTATTCACTTCATATAAAAATCTCTTAAGAATGCATCTGAACACAATATAGAATACTATAACATACATTGTGTGAAACTTTTGAAAACAATAAAATAACCACCTGGAACAACGCGGTGTTCAACAGACATACAAACCCACGGATCATGCACAACTGTGCTATTTTCATTAACTATTTAGTCACAAGTTGGACCAAAAGCTTGAGACGTATTTTACAGACGGGGAGTGACACCAGCGGCGCTGCCTAGCAAGCTCTGTCGGAAGGAGTTTCACAGCACAATTATGACACCGGTTCACATTTTTGCCATGGAAATTCACATTGGGCTGTTTGGCGACTGGAACGTGACATTTAAAAGCCGGCCTGTCCCCCGGGCTTTGCGCCGGCACGGGCCGGCCGCCGGGAACGCCCTGCCGGGGTCCGTATGTCTCCTCCGCTGCGTTCAGGTTCTTTTATTTTATGCAATACAAAAGGTTACAAGAAAAAAAGGCAACTCTTATTCCGAGTTTTCTACTCAATTAACATCACCGCTGACAGGCAATGTTAATTCATATAAATTAATAACTTACAAAACATTACAGTATATACATTACATAATAAATACACTGTTATAAACAGTAATGGAGGTGTTAGAGCTCAAGGCAGTGCAGGAGAGGGACGGTGGACCTAAACCTAGGGAAGGTGAACGATAGGCGGGAGAAACACAAATATCCGAGCGTGCAACTTCCACTGCGCAAAGGAGCGGCGGAGGGGGACCGTGCATCACACACTGCCTCGCTACGCTTGCCGGTACACGTGCTGCGGTGTGCCACGGGAGCAGAACTACCCCTCACCCCGGGCACAACAAAAACAAACCCCGCCGGGGAGAAAATACTGTGATTTCTATAGCAAGCAAACGGAGAGGATGCACAATGGCACGCGGTGACTCTGAATGGGGAGAAGCCTACGCAAGGTGCAGGAAGGAAACCGGGAACCCCTTCTGCTGAGTCTGCGGAAGCGAGTAACCGCAATAAAGTGACAGGTATTGCCCACGACAAGAAAAGGAAGACTGCTTCTTTCAACRGGAAGAATCAGAAAAGTATCCATCAATTTGGAAACACTTTGTGTCGCTTTTTATACTAAACTCCGTGTATTTAATAGACTCTTGAAAAGACATGAAAGTGTTTACAAAGAAGGCACACAGGTCTGCAGACAGGTGGTCGGGTGGACAGGTTTTATACGCAGAGCTATTAATCAGTAGTTTCTATCAGTCTAACTGGTATAAATTCCCAAACCTACCGGTATAAAATCTCTCAGTTGTGTGTCGCGTACTGTTCGGTGTCAAGCCAAGCCAGCCCCAGAACACCGCCACGCTTCTCGCTGGCAAGGCTTAAACCACAAGGTAAATCATCTGCTAAGTTCCTGAGCAATCGCTCGCGACGCGATCTTGAACCCTGACTCCAATCTCAAGTAGCTGGGAGGATCTTTCAGCCGGTGTCAGACACAGGCCGAAGATGCAGGCTGCAGGCAGGTCCCACGAGGCTGCTTGCATGCTCATGAAGTGTTTGAGATCCACGTGCACGGGGACGGGACATTATGTGTCGACGGGGGACGTGTCTTCCGTCACRATTTCTATGCCAGCCTCCCTCTGGGACTCCTCTTGCCCCGGGCCAGCCACGCGGAGGCTCGTGCTATTGCTGAAGTAGCCGATGTTGTCGCCTTCCTTCTCCGGCCCGTCTGAGTCTTCTTCCTCGAGGGTGAGTTCGAACTGGAACTTCTCCATGAGGCTCTGGCAGTCCTGGCCGCGCTCCTCCAGCGGCGGCGAGGGGCTCTGAGGTATCATGCTCTGGTACCAGTTCCTGTTGTCCTCCAGAGTGTCCAGGATGTCCTGCGCGTCGGGCTGCACCAGGTCGGCCCACGTCTCCCACAGCGGGTGCACGATGTAGTCGATGAACCCCACCTGCGGAGCACAGGGACACGCGTGCTTGGGGCGCGGGCCGGGCGGCGCAGAGCCCCCGCTCGCAGGCGCCCCCAGGCCCGCGCAGGCGCCTGCCGCGCCACGCTGCCCGTCGCAGGCCGCCGGAAGGTTGCCCCCTTGTCCGAAACCGACCCCGGGATGAAAGTTTAACGGCAGGCAGGCGCTTCGGGGAACCCGCTCACGAAGCTGCCAGCCCCATCCCCGGCTCCCTCCGCGGGATTAAGTATCGCCGTAGATGTCTTCTGCTGACCAGCGACTCCACGGCGGCAGCGCAGGAGCCGGGACAAGCTCCCAGGGCAAAGACCGGGAGAACATCCCGAACATCCCAGGGGCTTTGGGAAAGGTCAGCCGCGGCCGTCAGCGCGCGGGCGTCGCGGGCGGCCCGTTGCCGTCCTCGGTGCGGGGCCGAGCAAGCCGTCCCGCGCGCTCAGCGAAGGGCTTCGGGGCACGCGCGAGAGGGGCAATTTGGCAATGAGGTCACCGGTTCCTTAAACGAGCACCCCAAAGAGCCGACCAGAGGGCAAGCACTGACCTTCAAATACTCTGATTCAAAGGGGTAATTTCTAGAGGACTCAAACACCCGCCTGCTATTTTTCCATCAGCCCCTTTCTTCCCCGCAGAACGGAAACGCCACCTCCGTCGCTGCCGTGCCACGAGCTGGCCAYGTTGCCGGCAGACAGCAGCCGTTTTAGGCAATTCTGTTCTTTTCACATAGCAAAAAATGCTATTTTGAAACCTCCGTGAAGTGCAACCRTGAAACAGAAAATCAATCGGAGCTCACATGTGGAGCACATGGGCATTTTCCGGCCAAGCCTGGCCAAGGGATTCGTTTCTTGTTAGATTAACGAATAAGACAGATTTTTCCAACAAAATCACCATGCGGTTGAGTGAATAATTTTCAAACCACTTGGCTTAGTCCAAGACGACRTTTGGAAATAATTATCATCAATTTTGTTACTTTTTCAAGCTGAAAAACCTCTCTGATGACTTGTTCAAGTCATTTAAAAACAATGACCAAGACACTATTATATAAAGACTGGAATACGTTCAGGCCARCATAAATTACTGGCTTCATTACAGACTAACCGGGTGAAATTTTGTGGCCCGTGCTACACAGGTCAGTACAAATCTGACCTTGAACATGTTTAATCTGTGAATCAGAACTAGGGATGAGCCWGTTAATTCTCCAAAAAACAAGAAATAGCCAGAGCTTTTTAAGGTTTATATTGACGTAAATAAATATTTCTTTGACTTCCCAACACCCCCAGCACACAGAACCTCCTCCAAGCCTCTGGCTTAACCAGCCAGATCAGGCGTCGCAACGCATTTCAGCACGAGGCCGAGCTCCGACCTTCCGTGAAGGAAGGGACGAGAGGAAACGGAAGGGAAATGCTCCTCGTCTCCACGAGCGACTGACCGCGCCGCTCGAGGAGGCTGCCGCGGCTAGGYGTTTCTAGCGAGGGCACGATACCAGCAGGTCTAGGAGGTGCTAATGAAGAACGGAGGAGGAGGTTGTCGGCTGAGAAGGCAGAAGAGGCCTGGGAGAAGGGGACACCAGAATGACACTTYTCAAGCCTAGGGAAGGGGACGGAACCAACCAACCTCGGAAAAGAGACACAAATAGGGCGGGACAAACTCGCATTTGGAAATGAGGAGAAGCCAAGGRGTAAATAAAGGAGTCTGAATAGCCTAGTGAGTGCAGACGAGCTTCGGGCACAGCTGGATGTCAGGGTCAATCAGAGCCAACCCTCTGAACAGCTGGCTCTTTGCCTAATTGTATTAGAGAAAGCAGATGAATTTTGTCTCTGTTTTAAAAATATGAACTTAGGCAACAGAAAAATGCAGCTGAAGGCCAATTACCTGCGATTTTTCCACTGACGCTGTGTGTTTGTCACACATTGGACTGATTTCCATTCCTCTTTCACGTTCCTTGTCTCCCTGCTGGAAGAACTCCTCCATGATTCTGTCCGTCCACTGCCGGTACAACTCCAGAGACTTCGTGGGATTACTCAAGTCCGCACAATGTACCATGTTTCGGAGAACCTGCAATTACATTAATTGAAAAAAAATCATAAAATTAAAATGGAAAAAGAGGACAATTTCACGCTATATGTGCTTGCTTAATTCAGAACATTTTAACCACAGGACTTGTATATTATGCATCATTCTGTAAAAATATTAACATTATAAAATAATATCCAAATATGAGACCAGCCACTAGGTCTCTAATAGTAAAATCTGTGCTATATTATGTTCAGATGACTCGATACCTAACACACATAGTGTTAGACTAACTACATCATAYGGGTTTGTGCTTGAATGCAGGTGCTTCCCACCATTCAAAATTTATTTTCATGTCCTCATATGGTTTAATGCTCCTACTTTATTAAATGAGTAATATCCCTTTCACACAAATAAAATGTGTCCGGTTAACTGTGGCTGAAAGGATTTAGACAGCAATAGAGTGACCYGTCTTAACATCAGCAGTTTTAAATAAAGAGGTTTCTGCTGTGAGTTTGTTGTTAAAAACTGGCCATCAAGGTACACCTCGTGCTACTAACCAAGTAGCCTGCTCCAGCACTGCTTGGCCATTKCTGTAAATGAAGGACTAGATTACATATAGAGCACAGATTGTTTACCACTGTTTCAACTCGGTGCAAGAGCTGCRGGCTGCTTTACGCAGCCTTCTTCACAGTCTTGCTATTTTTTTTTTTCCATAAGACAAACTGTCACAAAATGGGAGAAAGCAGGAAGGAAATTCAAGAGCCCCCAAAAACTCAGCTTCAGACATTAACCTCAGAAGAATTTGCATCTTTGCAGTTGCACACTCTAGTGTTACGAACACAATCCCCTAACACTCTAGCATTACAAACACTATCCCATTTAGACCACGTTGGGTTTTTTTCTTTTTTGGTTTCTGTGATGCAGAACAGAAGAAAATATGAAGCCTATCGACCTTGCATGATTGCTCAAATATCACCATTGGCTTTTGCTACATTTGGCCCACTTAAAAGCCACAGCAAAAACAGGAACATGGTTTCCCAATACTGCACAAAACGTGCAGGCTGCTCTCACGGTGCAGGAAGGTGCCGGCAGTACCTGTATTCTGTCAGTGTAGTTATCCAGCAGGAGCACCCCGGAGCTGGTCACCTTCTTCGTTTCCACCATGGTCTTCAGGTCAGCTAGCAGGCTCATGTGCTTGGACATATCTGTTGCTAATACCTTTGCAGAAGTGAAAACAYGATCTTAAGTACGGGCAGCCGCACAGAGGAACTCGTGTTTTGTTTTAGAGGAGCAGCGGTTTGTGCAGGTCAGAACACACAGGCGTAATTCATACCATGTCAATCACCATCTTCCTGAGGGTCTGCCGCTGCTTCTTGGTGAGGTTCTGGAAGATGTCGCAGTGCTCTTCCTGAAGCAGTTTGAAACCCACGGCAAGATGGTGGTTCTCCAGAACAGACTCGTCGTTGTACATCAGGGCTAGCTCTGAATCTAGCAAAGACACGCAGATATGCGGGTTCACTAGGGGAAACGTGCTTTTGAACAGGAACCTCATACTGGGTACCGAGATGTCTATCTGTACGCAGTTCATCAGGGCACGGTTTCTTCTTTTGTTTCGGTTAGGCYAAGAGTGTGTGGTTGCCCAATCTGAGCACTTATGTATATTATATAAACAGCCCTTTGCTCAGTTCTAATGAACAAAATAGTACCCAGTTTGCTTAGCTACAGGCTTCAAACTCACTGACAACAGAAAGCTACAGCCTGCAAAGATGCTTTCCAAACAGAACAATACCCACATTTTGGAATCAAGATACGTGCTTAGCCCGTTGCAGAGCAACACACAATATTTAGCGTTATTGTTGTCAATAGCAATAGAAACATAAAATATATCCTGCATTATTTGTCCATTATTAACGATAAAACTTGCACTCAGGACTGGAAGGACTTATTATGCATTAGTAAGGAATGATATCCACAAGATTCAAGGTCACTTTGTAAATTGTACTGCAATAGCTTCCTTTGTTTTGATAGGAATTTAATTACTGATTCATTTCAAAATGTGTAACTAGTTTACTGCATAATATTTTGAGAAAGTAATACAAAAGTCTTTTTTTGTGACCTCACTGTAATGGAAAATGTGTCGCAGATAGATTAAGTTATTGTTGTGTCTGAAACAGAACTTACTTGTATTAATTAGAAATTGATTGGAGACACCAGGGTGATCCACATCATGAATTGCAGCTGCAAAAATTGCAGCAAGGATTTCCAAATCAGTGAAGACGGCCTAAAAAAAAAAAAAAAAAAAATTGGCACAGGAGGATGT
>NW_028186561.1:11436-16048 GCF_003343005.1 Rhea americana
AAAAAAAAAAAAAAAAAAAAAAAAAAAGTCATTTTCTCTCTCAACAGCTTGGGAGGCTGATTTAGAAAAACAAATGCTTTGTGCTTTTAAATTAGTTTTTTGAGGACCAAGCAGTTACTCAAAAGAGTCTGCGAGCAGCATGTGCACCTTCAGATGGGACAGAGACTAAAGACAAGCTGCTGYTGACACTTCTTCATGGTGACTTCCCTGGCAGTGAACTGAACGCTCAAAGGGGAGTCAGCGCGCTGCACTTTTCCGCAAGGCTGAGTGCTGCAGGGGACAGGCTCAGCCTAAGACTCTTCTCCTGTGCTCACAGACAGTCCAGCATTTTTTAACAGCCGTTCAAACCATCCCCCACGAACACATGAGGAAGCCCAGCGCGAAGCCCTTAGCTCAGGGCAGGGTAACTCACATCCAGCGCCGGGGTAGACAGCAGGACATGGGTGGACTGGGCCACGTCGGCCGCGTGCAGGCTGTTGTGGTACGCTACGTCGGAGTGGTAGTGGTCTTCCAAAGTCATCATGTACGTCACAAACGTGTCCGACGAGATCTTGAACGTTTTCAGCAGATCCCTCTCCTGCACGGCAAACGTTCAGAGTATATRTATGTATCAAATACGGATGTGTCACCGCAGAAGGCAGCAATACAGAAAGGAATTAGAAATCGTAATAGTGTTGCAGAGAAAGAGCACATGGGATCACAGAATCACTAACCTGAAATATAGCATACATAATGCAGGTGAGGGGCCTGTTGTGGGAATACCTTGCGACATTAAATATGTTGAGACCCCACTTATTCAGATCTTCCAGTTCCTTTTGAAACAACAAAGAGAACAGTTAAAACATTTTAACATATGTACATATTTTTCAAGACATTTCTGCATTTATCACTTTCACTAAGTCTTTTCCAATTTCCAAGAGTTAGAAAAAATGAGAATTAAACCTTAATTGTTGGTAATTACATAAGTGCATGAGCACACATACTTATGAGAGCACAGGAACATCGAGTAACTGTGAAGGGCTGATGTCAAATCACTCGTACAAGGAGAACACATTTCACTGTGCGACAGGAGAATATTTGTTATATATATATACTCCTGGGGAGCGGAAAAAAGGGCCCTCCTGGAACGAAGGCCTCGCAGCCACTCGTTGCACTCGGTGCTTTTAGATGGACCTGTATTTCATAATTATTCTCCTTAGCCTTCACCTCAGTTTTTACTATTTTAACAGCATTTTCAAGGACTGCATACGCTTAAGAATATGCTGTTAGGGTCTAACACCATTAACTACAATATTTGCAAGAGTCACATCCCTTAGGGGATACAGATTCTGACTTTACAAATGGGGCAGTTGATCCAGTCTATTCCCTGCTTCAGGATTACCCTGACTCTCCTCCTCAGCATCAGCACAGATACCAGCCGCTGGACCCTAAGAGTCTGTCCTACCTTGGCCAGATGGTCTTCTTTTTCTGTTTTCACACCAAATCGGGAAATGCTGGTGTTATTTAAGCTTGAACTATGCATTAATTTTTTCACTCCACTGATCTGTGTCATGAGCTGCTGYTTCTTCTTCTTCTCTCTGTCCTTCTGCGTGGGCGAAGGGATCTCCACATCGTTCTGCTTGTCTGGGGGCAGAGGGGAAAAGGGTCAGCGGCGCGCGCAGGGCGCCCGCTGCGAGCCCCGCTCAAGCACCCGCCCCAGGGGACCGTCATCGCCGCCGGCCGGCCGGTCCTGCGGGCCTGCGTGCTTCCGCAGGGGCCTCTCCAAGGCGGGGGCTGCGCCGAGCACGGCTCAGCGCGGCAGAGCAGCGCAGCTCCGCCGGCCCGCGGCAGGCAGGCGGCCGCCCCGAGCTCTGCCCGCCGCCCGCCTCCCGCGCTGCACCGCCCTCCCTGACAGGCTCCACGCCACTCGGCTCTGCTTACGTTTAAAGGTCTCAGCTGCATTTGTTAACTACTTTCAGCAAAATAAAATATACATTCTAACAACACATTTGTCCTCAGTAAAGCACTAAGTATTTTCCGATTCATGCTGCTGGTATCTATCAGGGCCAAGCTCATCTCCATACTCCGGCTCTCAAAACATCAACCCAGCTACAAATCGGTGTCATCGATTTATTAAAGGTTTGCCCTATATAACACATCTATCTACTAAAAAAAGTAACACATGATTCACGGGGCATGTTTCTACTGTCAAGCGTGTCTAGAGATTGCAGCAATACCAGCACATAGCAAARAGGTACCTGCTGGGGTAGAGCTTGGCTGCGGAAATGCGTTTTAAAAAATAGTCCATCCACACAGGCTAGTCACTGCCTTCACAAGCGATTTATTTACCGGATTAACATGGAGAAGCAGCRGCTCATTACTGGCACATTAGCCATATTTCATGAACCTTTAAAGTAGGCTGCTATGATCTCTTTGCACCTCTGCAGATCTGAGGAGCTCTGGACGGATGAGGCATTGGTTGTTTTCCCTTAGCTTAATTAAAAATCCCTGAAATAAGAACTAGCAGTGTGCCTGCAATGCTGCAATTAAGGAGGAAGCCGTTATTCACAGCAACAGGCACGCTGCCGTCGGGGGTGCTTCCCCGYGCGGCCGCCGAGCAGCAGGGCTGCCCGGCTACCATCTCCCTAGCCATGACTAACGCTAAGGCACCACGAAACGGGGATTCCCAACCGCACACCTCCGATCTGTTCACCGGGGACCCTCGCAGATTGTGTGTCCTGCGACGAACCCCTCCGACGTACGGGGGGTTCCTGGGAGTTACTCCCGTAGGCGTTACTCTCACCCTTAGCCTCCGGGGAGAATACAGAGATCACAAAGTAGCCAAAATCCTTGGAGAAAGGGACAATGGTACAGCTGCAGCCTACGTAATTTTGTTCCATGTAGAGCACAGAGTAGCACTTCTATATGCTAACACAGAAAGCGGTATAATGTGTTAACATGGCTAAATACGCCAACGAAACAACCGTAACTTTGAACCGGAGTTTTCCTAGCGCTTAGCAGGTAGGCAACGGAGCACGCTGSCTGCTTTCGGCAGCCAGCAACGAACGGGCCCGCGGGGGCTTCTCTGCCTCCGGCGCCGGCGCGGGCTCCCTGGGCCCTGCGGACCCCGGCGGCGCCGAGGGCACGCGTGCCAGGGCCGCGCGGCTCCGTCGCTTTTGGGAGGGGGCCAACAGCAACCCCCCAGCTTCTCGCTTCGCCCGCGACGCAGACCTAGAGGCGCCGTCCTCGGCCCCCGAGCGGAGGCTGCGGCGGGCGGCCGCGAGCACACCGGGCCCCCGCGGCGGCAGGGACCGCCGGCGCCCCGCGCGGGCACCGGGCGCCTCACCGGGGCCGCCGGCACCGGCACCACCRGCCTGCGCCACGGCTCTGCCTTAAGCTTCGTTTCGAAAGGAGAACGGGCACAAATTCCCAAATGCACTGCAAATGGCACCCTTCCTCCTTAGCGCGCTTTGTAAATGCAGAGCCCAGTCCTGGAAACACCTGACTTCTTAACTCAACGCACGGCAGCAATCCTGGCAGCTCCGACGCGCCTCGCGGCAGGCGGGACGCTCCTTCTGCAAGCACCTCTGGAGGGGSCCCGGCTCGGCAGCGAAAGGGAGCGAGCGGCTACAGAGGTTTGGGAGAGGCCCGCGGGGAGGGCCGGCGGCGCGGGGCCGCCCGCCGCGCGCTGCAGCGCCTTACCCAGGAAGGTGTTGGAAATGTACTCGGACACCTGGTTGCCGGAGCGGCTCATCTCGGAGAGGTGGGTCAGCTCCCGGTTCAGCATCCGCTTGAACTGCGGGGGGAAGCACACACACAGAGCGCGTTTTCCAGGGTGCTCTTCCGAATTAACCCGGCTTTGACCGAACCGCAAGTGCCCAAAGCAAAAATTAAGGAGATACTTGGAACAGAGTCAGCAACATACTGTTTAATTTAGATGCTATTCAGCACCATTGTGACTAGATAYTTCTGTTCAATATATTAAACTACAGAATGACTTTCCTCCAAAGATACATATTAGTTTTCACTGTAACAAATGAGAAGATAATGTTTCAGGTAATTTAGCTGAAYCATCAAAGTCTGTTACTAGTTTAATTCCACATCCTATAACCTTATTTTGTTCACTATTTCAAAACACAAGTTTGCTCCATTTTGAAGCACGCAAGTAAAAAATAATTGCATATAACAGAGGAAAAATATACCATAAGCCTGAAGACATGCTTGGATCATTACAGTAAAATGCTGGATTTAAGCACTTTTTCACCCAGACATACACAATATGATCCTCCCGATTTTCTAATCACATATTTTTATTGCAGTATCATTTTATCCTGCAAAAAAAACAAATTGCCAAATGGGAAAAAATAATTCACACACATRTACGCTGCAGAGGTAGCACACACACAGGTTAGTGCCTTGCCACACAGCACGTAYAAATAACCACTTAGAGAGCATGTTTTCTTTATAGGGATTTTACCCAAGAAACGCAGTGCGCGAGCAGCCGCGCACAGCCCTCCGGGATTTAACCCACCTCGATGTAGCCCCAGGACACGGAGAGCAGAGCGTTTGCCTCAGGCGCTTTGGAGGGCTCGGCGCCGCCGCCCACGCAAGGCAGGAGGGACGCGGGGCGGGC
>NW_028186561.1:16138-19487 GCF_003343005.1 Rhea americana
CGCTCTCCCCGGCCCCGGCGGCGCAGCGGGCCCCCGCGACCGCCGCCGCTCGCTTTCCGAGGGGCTGCCGGCGCCGCCGACGCTGCCGTCTTTTCGCAAGGGGGGTTAAAACGGGGGAAGCGCCGTGCACATTTAAACGAGCCCGGCGGAGGCCGCGTGCCGAGGCCACCCCTCTTCCCCGCGGTACAACGCGGAGAGCGGGCRCTAGCCGCCCGGCCTCTTTGCCGCYGCCACTCGTGGCGGTCTCCTTGCAGCCATCTGCCCATCCCCACCGGCGTGACCTCATTTTGCAAGTTACTCCACCGGCTGAAATCCTGCGTCCCGTATCGCTGCTCCCGCCAGGCAACCTTCAGCAAGCAAGAGCTTCCCTGCCGGTTTCCAGGTCCTTCGGTATTTTCCCCATGGCCCTGGGCAACCTCATAGCAGCAAGCACAGGCAAACACCCCCAATTTGGGGGCTACAAAGGACCGCGAAAGCAGTGAAGGCAAGTCAGTTCACCAGCTTCGACCAGGGACCAGCGCACGGGGAGCGAACAGGTGAGGCACGCTACGGTGTCAGGTTTGAAAATCCCTGAGGAGAACGAGCGTGCAAGAGCGGCCGGGTACGGGGCCCCATCACAGGGCTGGGGACGTCTCCCAGCACGTGTCCCTCTTCTCTTGACGTGCTTAGGGTTGCACAGGAGACATGGTCAAGGGCAAGGTGTGGCTGATGCCTGCTGCTGAAGTGGGGAATCCCAGAGCGCGGGGGGCACAGAGGGGTGACGTCTGCTCATGAAGTCCAACAAGGAGGAGCAGAAGCCTCTTTGAAACTCGTAAGAGAAACCTTAGGTGATGGAGAGCCAGCGTCAAAAGCAATGAAAGAGGTCCAAAAGCGATGAAAGCAAGCCCCTCAGACGAGAGGGAGCTGCGATTCCACCGCTCCTCCAAACGACATCTTGCCAAGCATCCGCCAAGCACGTGAACACGCTGCCTGCGACTCGCAGCTGAACACGTGCTGGAACATCTCCCGGGATCGAAGCCTTCATCTTTACAAGAAAAACACCACAATCAGATGATCACACAAACAACTGCAAGCACAGCTGAATCAACTGGATTTCCTATACGAACAATCACCTCTTTCAGACAAATGACTTCAAGCGGTAGACAAACATTTTGAAAAAATGCCTCTACCTGACAACAAGCTTATTAAAGTACAAAGTGTAGCTCTTGCCTTTTCACAGAGGCACAAAGCAATTAAATGGCCTACAGAAGGTCACACAGCCATCTGCAGCAGAGATTAGGCTAGATAAAAAACCTTTGGACTCTCATATCTGATCTTTAAACTGAAATCTGTCCCCTTCATCTCCTCTAACAGCCTTAATCTTACCCACTCTTCCAGGCTTTTAATCAGCAACCTTTTATAAACGGAGACAGCAATATTACAGCACTGCTGAAAACACTATCGCTGCCAAATCCGGCCAGGACACCTACGGTGCTGGGTACGTGCATGGGAATGCCCCCGGGCGTTGCACATGGCACTGTGATTTACCATCCGAACAACGCTGGCACTATGCAGTATCTCCTTAACAACACGACGCACTYGGAAGAAAAAACCGCCGTTGGCGCAGAACGAGGCAGGCCGAAGGCACGCTCGGTAACCACCCCAGGGCGCTGCGGGGGGCGGGTTCGGGGTGCCGAGGGCGCGGGCCACGGAGCTGGGCACCGCCGAGCAGGCGACGCCGCAGCTCCGCCGCTACGGCCGCGCCGGTCACACGCGCGGCCTCGTATCGCTGCTTCCGTCACCAATAACCGTCCCAGGGCCTCTCGCGAAGGAAATAACCGGGGGAGCCGAGGGGCGGAGGAGACGCRCGCGCGTGTGAACGCGTACAGGGCAGGGCACGTCCACCCGGAGCCACCGGAGCAGCCAGAGGCAGAACCAGGCTTGGGCTTCCCTCTCTCCACCCCATCCCCGCCACAAGACCTGCGAACTCGCACATCCAACTTACGGAAAGAATACAAATGTTGTAAAGAAAGAGGAAACCCGAATTAATTTTTTTTTTTAACCAAATACACATAAAAGTACACCTGATCTTCTAGCCGGGTAATGGAGGTCCAAATCCATCTGGAGCAAGGGGATCAGGCTGGCATTGCTAGCGGCAATGCTCTTCCCCTCTCCTCTGCAACGGGGAACGCCAGCTCCCTCCCCGGCTCGGCCGCGTGCACGCGGTCATCGCTTCGGTGGCCCYGCACGGACGTGGCCTGTCCTCACCGCTGGCGCCGCACTCTGCCCTTGGCGCTCCCTAGAGCAGGTAAAAGCCGCGGGCATTTCTCTGCCAGGCTGGGCGCACGGGCGCACCGGGTGCGCGCCCAGCCACGACACACGGATCCTCCCTTCTGCCCAGTGCTTCCACACCGTAAATCCAGCTTTTCTGGCTTCGTAGGAACGAAATGTTCCACCTTACTTACGAAGGTTACGGAGAGAGCTGCTAATGCACACTCAGCTCTTTGGCTTTCCAGGCCAAAGCAGACCCTGGCGACAGTCCTGCCACTCCTCCAGTTCCCAGTCCTGTTGGGAGCCCAGCATCCGAGGTGTTCCTGCGCTCCCCGGAGAGAAGAAAGGCAGGAGGATGGAGCTGCTGCTGATGGAAACCCTTTGAAGCCGATTTATACCAGCTGAGGCTCCCTGAGGCCAAGAGTCCTTATTCAAAGAAGCTGCTTAAGAAAGTTTAGTCATTTACAGGAGCTGAGGGCAACTGCGAGATAAAAGAGCTGCTGCGATCCTGCTGGCTTCTGCCGGGACACCTAGGCGGGAGCCGTCCCACCCCGCGCTTTGATGGATGAATCTTGCTGCAGATCTCCAGCGTGGAAGAACGTTTACAGCCTCCGTCGCCGGCGACCCACCCTCCTGACGCACAGGCGGCACCGCTGGCTCCTCCGCGGCCCGCGGCGAGCCGCCCAGCAAAGCGGTTCGTGGCRCCGGGACAACTCGCGACTCCGCTTTCTGCACGGATGCAGCTGGGCTTAGCCCTGCTCAACCGAACCGCTCTTGGCAACCGCTTCGGATGCAGCGGCCTGGGTTTAATTTTTGGTGTCATTCATYTCCACGGCGTTTCTCCTAGGAACCGCTGGGCGCCCGCCACTGGGAAGCGAGCAGGAACGCTGCCATTTACCTGCCCGGACGAGGGACGGGAACGGGAGCCCAGGCCGGAAACGATTTACACGTAGGAGGGAAATTACTCATGCGTGCGTGTGAGCCCAAGGTCGGGAGCGAGTACGCAACGCCTTGGTCTGGCCTCCGGCCACTCCGCGGGCAGGGCGCTGACCCTCAGGTGCTCCCGCGCCTCGCCGGGCTCGGCAACGGGACAACACGT
>NW_028186561.1:19597-20740 GCF_003343005.1 Rhea americana
GCGCGGAGCAGCCCCAGCCCTCGTCGGCGCAGCTATCCGTGTTACTTCACTGCTTCCACCTGTCCTCCTTTTTAAGCACTTGCACCAACGATGATGGTAAGGTGAACTTAAATACAATGTTTAAAGAAAAAAACACACGTATTTAAATCAATTCTAAAGGAGAAGGTTTTTAGACATATTTCAGTGCCTGCGGAGAAGTGGAATGGCTGCAGTCAACTATCATTGCGGTCATTAAAAAAATCAAACGCTTTTGCAACTCTTTCTAGTTCTTGTTTCCCAAACAATACAGTTTTTAATGTGCTAGAAACTATTTTTAATGAGATACAAAGTACTATTTGTTTTGGGGKTTTTTTTTGTTTTCCCTTCAGCTTATTTTTTAAACCAAAAAGTAAACATAAGGTTATGAAATCTCCAATTTCACATCAAAGGCGAGTTGATTTATATATAGGTTCAAAGGAAGACTTTAAAGGAGGAGCATCATGACCAACTTGTTGGCCTTATGTTATTAGAATAATTTAAAAATCCACAAAGTGAATGTTGATAAATAAATAGCACGTTGCCGTAAATCAGAACGTGGCTGCTCACGAAAGCAATAACGTATATCTGATGCAGACAGAACACTGTATTTCAGCAGGAGAGGTGTAGCACTCCATCCGAGGGCAGCAGAAGCTCCCCTGGGTGGCAGGTATTTATGCAACCCAGCACTTAAGAGGTGCCGAAACGGAAGCGGAGCTGCAAGTACGACTGCCGGGACGTTTCCAGCGCGTTTCCAGAGACAGGAAAAGTTGAAATATGCAAATTGCATTAAAACACCGGAAAGGAGAAGCGCCCCGAGCGCSGGCGCCCGGGGAAGGCCGTGACGTACCCGGCTCCAGCGCGCGCCCCTCCGCCGCTTCGGCGCCGGCGGTCCAGCGACCGCCGCGAACCRCTGGCGCTGATCAGCGCCTAAAATCCCGTACGCCTTGTTTACGTCCCCGGGGGAAACGGCGGCGGCGGCGGCRACACAGCCCGCAGCCGGACGCCTCCCAGCTTCCTTCGAAAGTTTGGGTCAGCCTCTGCTTCCTCTGCAACACCCGGCTCGCACGTAAGAGCCCGTCAGCTAACGGCAGCGCGGCGGCGCCCGCAGCCCGCCGGCCCCCCGCC
>NW_028186561.1:20861-26603 GCF_003343005.1 Rhea americana
CCCGGCCCCGGCCAGCACCCCGCGCCCTCCGGACGAGCCGCGGCGGGGCCGAGCGACTCCCTCGACGGAGCCCGCAGAGCCGAGCGGGAGCCGGGGCGCGCCCGGCGGGGATCGCCGTTCTAGGATCTTCAGCCAAAAAAAATAAATAAATAAAGCGGGGAAGTGGGAAGCAATAAGTGGGAAGTAGGTTTATCGCGTAATAAGAGAGCAACACAATTAAAAATGTGATTTTGGTAAACGTACGAAGCAGCAATTTAAATTTAWATTTGAATCAGGCTCTGCACTCATCATTTAGGCAAATCCAGCAGGGGTTTTACCCGAGCAGGAAAACAGGCTTTGGAAAATTCAAATAACTTCATGCCCTCAAACGACTTTTCAAAGATGGTCATAATGAGAAAAACTCTGGCAACTCTGAATCGACAAAATCTGTTTGCTTTACGAAATTAAAGAGTAAATAAGGGCCTGCGTAAGAGGACTGCGGGCCTCTGCAACACCGTACTCCCCCCCGCCAAAAAGTGGCTGCTGGTTGTGCCGAAATGAAAAAGAGCCCAATGCGAGCACCAAAACCACATGGAATGCACTCATTAATGTAAATACATTTAAATGAAAAATCCTTCTCCCACAGAGATAGGCAAATAACTTGCAGAATAATTTCCATGTAGCGTTTGCCCAGCTGTGCTAAAACAGCAGCAAGGTGAGGCACTTCTCATTTGTTTGCCTTTAAACACAGAGCAAAGGCTTTAATCAGAGAAATCTCTCCCTCTAAGAGCTCGGGCGAATAAGCTTTCAAACCAATACATCCCCACAACACGTCCTGGCTTTGACAACGCAACATCGTTCAGCTAAGCTTCATTCAGCGAAAAYATTTCAATCACAGTAGCTTCACCGAAAACAGTTGCTCTGCACCTGAGTTAAAAAAAGCCTGGGGGAGTTTGGAGTCAGGCTACAGAAAGTGCCCTAGTCTACAAAATCAGCGTCAGGATTCGGGCTGCTCCAGGAATTCAGTCCTGCTTTTTCTAGGACAAGTCAGTACCCACTCACAGCCCCCGCTCCTGCGCAAGGCTTCTCCTCCCAGATTTCACGCTCCCCCGTATCCTCACTTCACTTCCAAAGAGGTCACTGCTCTGAACAATTAGTCACCCTCCAGTCCTGCCCTCAAATAATGATTCATTTTGAACCTGCCTTTGAGCTATTATTTATTTAAGCCCCACCCTAAAGTGTTATAACGTAAAAGTCTGAGAATGCAGAGCTTTAAAAACCATCGTATCCAAGCACAAGCAGTAATTTTTAAAGGACAAGCTAGCAAGTCCTGGGCACTGTCCCATCCTGAAGGAGTCACCCCACCAAGGGACGTCTGTCCTGGAGGACGGTGGCTTCCAAGAAGGGCTCCTGTGAAGGTGGATTTGAAACAAAATCYGAAGTCCAGAATCTTCTGAAATCCTCAGTGCCATGTAAATCCCAGACCAAACTCAAGCTAGCTTGTTCTTAACGCGAGCACGCCAAGCAAAACACCTCAGATTCAGATCTGCTGCTCCGATTCCTGTGTACTGCAGCTACCTGGACGCGCACCAACAGCACGCGTTGCCCGTGGCCATGGAATTGCAGCTGCGAGGCTGCGCGTGGCCTTCCCCTGCCCGCTCACTGCACCAAGCCGCCTCAATAAGGAAGGCTCTGGGCATTCTGTTCTCCGAGGATATCCACAACAGCGGTGCTGCCTCTTGGCAGTAGACTCGAATTTTACAAAGACAAGGGTGCAGCATCCTAATATTTCAWTTTTTTTACTATTTGAGTCAATTTAACTAACCCTGGATTGTCAAAGAAAGCCTATGAATCAACCACGAATCCACTCTGCTGTTCCAGAGTATTTGATATCACCAGAATTAATTATTACTTTTAGAGAACAAAGAGAAAGGGAAGAGGGAAAAGGGAGCTAACCTAAAAGTCTACTTATGATAGTCATGATGACTGATACATTGGAGAGAGGTCAGATGCAGTTGCCCAAATCTTGAATATCCTTGAGCTTTGAGGGGTTTCCGCAGTCCAGGGGCAGACCCGCAGGCCAAGGCTGCTTCCTACTCACACAGCTTTAGGTCTAAAACACAGTTAACAGCACCGGAGCACGCTTGCATCAATCAACCTTGACATGGGCAACACGGAGTAAAGCTCTTTCGGGACCTGTACCGACAGCTCCTGCTGCCAGCCTCCACCGTGACGAGCTCTCCCAAAATCTTTGTCCCCCTCCCGAGAGCCCAGGCGAGCTGTGGCAGTGTCAGCGGTGGGGAATACCACGGGCAACGGCGGGGAACCCCGACGGGCGCAGCGTGCAGGAACCTGCCAGCGGCACGCCGTGATTCACCGCGGCTGCGCCCGGCTCGCGAAAACAAGGACCGTGGAAGTCGCTTTGTCTCGCCYGCTGCTGAATACCTCCTGCAGCCTTGCTTTGCGAGGCACCGGGCTATTTTAAAGCACATTAAACAAAGGAAGTTACAGTAAAGCAACCAAAAGACTAAACAGCYTGGCACCACTTAAGGGAAACATCACGTACAAAGTGGACAAGATTCAGAGCTGACGGMCGCGCCAGGACGGGCTCACGTGGGAGCGGTGCCGCCAGGCACATACTCCATTGGCACGCGGCCCTGAGCGGCGCTCGGCCGTCCCCGGGAACCGCGCGAGTTTACATTAGCGTCCGCGTGTTTATTTAGCCCCTGTCTCCTGACAGCTAGGTGCGGCCTTGCTCCCCTTTTCTGACCGAAATGCCCTTTGAAATACAAGCAACACGAAATCCGTCCTGTTTATCTTAGCGGCTTCTGGCTCACGAACAACAAAGATAGGAGCACGGAGAGCCGTCTTACCGCCGCCCTCCGAGCCGATGACGGGAAACGTCATTTGATGGCAGCATCTGCGTCGTTATTCAGCACTCAGTAGTAACGGAGACTTCTCCGAGAGCCACCATTTCTGAACTGAAATGAGAGACTTTAAGGACTGATATCGCAAGGCTTGCAGCTGCAGTGGCAGAGCTGCAGGGGAAGGGACCCCAGCTTCAGCATCCTGCGCGGACAGCGAGGTTTCAGAGGCTGCGAGAGCACGGGGAAAGACACGCTGATGACAACGCTTATGTCTACACAAAATTAAAACGTTCCTACAGACCACAAATTGTGTTATCTATCCATCTACATATTAGACGGACTGCAAAAAGCTCTAAATAACACTGGTCTAATTTAAGGACATGACAAGGTACTGCTTAATCCATTCAGATACACCCATTTTACACGTGATCTGGACGACGCGCTGCACACAAAAGCAGGTAGATTCTGAGAAATAATACACTTTCTCCATCCCTAATTTCTACGATGATAAGGCCCCCTAAATGCTTTGAGCTGTGAAGATCAACGTTGTAGCAGGGAAAACACTTGCCCCTCTTTACTATTTGGGGGATGCACCAAGCCTGTCATTGGATCCCAAAGGCCATATTAGGTAGCAGAGCTGAGAGGGTCTTGTGCTCCTGGCCCAGAAAAAGGAGGCTGCAGACAGCTGTCTAACGCCAAATGCGATATTACAGGGTGGACACCAAGAAAGAAAATATCCCTTCTTTATCAGGAGGCCCATGACTCAAAATCCTTCTAACACTTAGCAGCTGCCTGGGCTGGAAGTTGGACGGGGCAACAAATATAGAAAAAGGAACATCTGTCTCACGGAAACGCAAGCAGGTATGGTCTGCTTTCAAAGGCAGCACGCAGCACCTGCAGAACTTCGCAGGCCATCTCGTTTCGCTGCAAAGCTGCAGTGCCACACTCTGCTCCTAGCAGGAGATTAGTGTAACATGAGGCAAATAAATTCCCTTTGTGTTGGTTGCTTCCACAACCAGTGGTTGCATCCCGTGTGCTTCCACAAACTTGGCAAAGAGGACAGGGCATTACGCACAGGCACATAGGAGGGGATACACCATCTTACGTGATTTCTAATGCAGAGTGGTGCACAAACTCACGGTGTCAGCTTTTCCAGGTAGCTTTTCCTCTAATTTAGAAAGTTAAGTGTCCTAATGACTGGAAAATAGACAAGATGAATTGGATGTCCATCTCCGACTTGTCCACCTCACAAAATCGCTACGGCAGGCACTGCTGCAGAGGAAGTTGTTGTTAAGCAGGAGCTCACAGCTGGAAGAGCAGAGGCCCTTGCCTAGTGTGCAGGGCAGCACGGCAGTGCTCTGGTAGTGCATTAGGAATCACAGACTTTGATAAAACACGGCAGGAACAGAGCTCCCGTTTGCCAGTTTTACGTCCAATTGCAGCCAGTACTGTGGGGTCTATCCGGCTCCCCTCGGCGGCAGCTCCACTGTCAGAGGCTTGTTAGCTCACGGTAAGATTAGCTGCTCATTTCCGCACTTCCCTGCAATTAACTCACATCTTTAAAACCCATACACACGTGCTTTAACTGCTGTTTTCCGAAAAGCATCAGCGGAGAGCCAGGATGCTGCCCCGCACGGCGTTTCCCTTTCGGGTGCAGCAGTTCTGAGAATCGCCCTGCAGACACGTATGCCGCGGGCCTCCCTCTCCGCCTGCTGTTGTTGCAACTCTGGATTTTCTAAACTACGTCTGTCAGGAAGGAGACAGGAAATTCGAGTCACACTTGCAACAGCTGTGCCATGCCTACTATCAGGCTCCAGTGACGTAGTTTGGCTGCAGCGGCGCGGGGCCAGGAGCTCGGCAATAGCGGAGGTCAGGAGCCAGGTCACTGTTTATACTGTTCTTGCGCTCGGGATCATGCTGAGTCTATTTGCTTTCTTCCTATCTATACTGTTTCTCTTTCCGTTCTTCTTTAATAATGTGGAGCCCAAGCATCCTGTTTTCAAAACATCTGACTGTTCCGCTATTTACCAGCGACATATTTAAATGCCTTGGACTGAAGCTGGCTGTTGGTTTGGATACTTCAAGAATGGAAAATCTGACAAATTACCAAATATTTCAGACCACTTCTAAACACACACGTTTCCAGCTGAACGGCTTGTCACACTGCGGAGTTCACTTGGAACGACTGTACGCGAGAGCCACAAACCCCCAGACCGATTTGTGTCAATATTTACTGTGGATGAGGAAAGCAGGACGTAAGGCTGTTTTATGCTTTTCTTTCATAGATGAAGGAGGTAACTGGAAGTTGACCAGAAACTGCAGACATTTCAGAAAACAGTTATGAATGAACAAAGTTTCAGGACCATTTCGCTTGACCTGTGAGGTGTAAGACATTTCCGCACGGAAGGAGCACAGCTTCTAAGAGCTGCACGGAGCGCAAGCTCAGGAGCCTGCCGCCTCGCCGAGCCCAGCGCGGCGCGCGGCCGAACGCAAGCACCCCCAGAAGAGGGACGGGACGGGACGGGACGGGACGGGCGCAACCGCCCACGTTTCAAACGCGGCTTCCTCGGCACGCTAAACCCGTCCCAACATTCAGCCTGCTTTCCCTCACACAAACTCAAAAAAATAATGTCCCTTTCTTGAAAGCTTGGTCTACAAAACTTTTATTGCTTCCTTTGCCCCTGCCCGCTCTAGTAATCRGAGGCAGAGAAGGAAGCTGAAGTAACACGGGATTTGTTTGCTTAACTTATTCCACAAAATCAGTTTATGATTCAGCATTTCTGCTTTCATTAATTTCCGWTTGGGAAAAAACGGTAACTTTGGGGTAGTGCAGAACACCTCAGACCTGAGTTTGACCTGCCCCCCCGGCAGGGAAGCGGCAGGAGCCGCCGCCGCC
>NW_028186561.1:27485-30895 GCF_003343005.1 Rhea americana
CAGGTCCCGGCTCCCCAGGTGTCCCCTGCTCCCCAGCCCCATCAGGTCCCTGCTCTCTACCACGTCCTGGCTCCCCACCACGTCCTGGCTCCCCACCAGGTCCTGGCTCCCCACCAGGTCCCGGCTCCCCAGCCGTCCCCTGTTCCACAGCCCCACCAGGTCCCTGCTCTCTACCACGTCCTGGCTCCCCACCAGGTCCCGGCTCCCCACCAGGTCCCGGCTCCCCAGCCGTCCCCTGCTCCCCAGCCCCATCAGGTCCCTGCTCTCTACCACGTCCTGGCTCCCCACCAGGTCCCTGCTCCCCACCAGGTCCCGGCTCCCCACCAGGTCCCGGCTCCCCACCAGGTCCCGGCTCCCCAGCCCCACCAGGTCCCTGCTCTCCACCAGGTCCCGGCTCCCCACCAGGTCCCGGCTCCCCAGCCGTCCCCTGCTCCGCAGCCCCACCAGGTCCCTGCTCTCCACCAGGTCGCTGCTCCCGCCAGGCCCCTGCTCCTCACCCTGCTCCCTGGTGGCCCCTGCTCCCCGGCCCCACCAAGCTCTGCTCCTTGCCCAGCCAGAAGGGCAACGTGCTCCTGAGCGGTCTCCGTGTAAAAGTAAAGGTTTACATAAGCGGATACAGTGAATCATGAAAATCTCCCTATGAATGTAGCTGCTTCTCATAACACCGGCGTGACATACGCTTAACCCATAAATCTGCCAAGGTTCATGGGCTCAGCGTTTCTGCTGGCACCGGCCGAGCAGGTAGCAGTGACATCAGAGGTCAGGCTTGCCGCGACACCCGCTCCGCACGGCGCCCGCGCGGTGGCACGCCGCGGCCCCCGAACCTGCGCCTCTCCCCGCTCCGCTCCGCTCCGGCGGCCGGCAAACGCAGCGGGAACGCAGCGGCCCCGCGAGAACCGGCGCCGGCTCCTCCTGCTCCCACCTGCCTCCCCAAGGATAAATTCTCTCCAGGCACCAAGCCATGTTAGTAAGTAGTTCACAGAGCGTGTATGTTCAACGCTCAAAGTTTCGTAGGAGAAAAACACTCCCGGAGACTCTCACACCAGTGAAGTGGCAGGGAGCGCTCGGTATAGACRCGCTTTAAAGAAAGGGAGTAGATCTGAATCGTTGTACCATCAAAACTTAAGGCTTTTTCTGAGCTTACAGAGTCCAGAGCACAGCAAGTAATCTCTTCCTGCCGAGATCCAAAAAGCAGGGTGGAAATAGCTAAAATAGATAAATGCAGAACCACTGTACATTTTCCTTGCGAACTTCCATACTTTCTATCAACCAGTTTAACATGTAAATTCRCTGAACTGGAAGGGCTCAAATTCCTTCCAGTCAAAAATATTTGTATTTACYGATAAGATTAACATGGACAAAATCACTATTTTAGGAACAGAAAAAAAAGCAGCTAGTCAGACAAACTAAACAGGAGGTCACCATACGTTTAAATAACAAACTGTAATGTATGATTATAATCTTCTATTCCAGGACTTCAGAGCAATAAAGAGCGTGGTGGCATGACCCCCCCTCGCCCCGCTATCCAGCGTACATCCCTGCAGCCGCCCGGGATAGGCCTCGCTCCCCTCGGTGCATCAAGAGGGGCAGCTGTTGCCCTCTGCGTTAACTCGGCTCATTTTGAACTCCCGGCGCTGGCAAAGCGCAGAGCTCTGCGACCGCCTGCCGCTGCCACTGCACTTCTGCTTTTCGTTAAGTCTTTACCCCTGCAAGAACCACTGGAATGAATGAGAACAGGAATCTGAACTTGACACTGAAATATTTTCCCTGGAGTTGAGGAGGGGTCCACACTATTCCTTTACTTTGTAATCTGAGTTTTGTGTATTAAAAGGAAAAAACAAACTGAAAAGGTTGAAAATATTAAGGAAAATATTACAAAATATGAAAGTGTAAACTTTTGGGCTTCCCAATAGAGCAAACTGGTTTGGTATTAGGCTAGCAAATCTACTGGCAGTTCTAAACTTTCAAGTTTTTAGAAAGTGAGATAAAAATACAATGACTGTTTTAGAAACCTGGGCGGAAGGGTGATGAATTTTTAGCACGGTATAATGTTGCACAGTTGGGCAAAATTATGCCTCCTTCGCACGGGCATTTTGCTGCGTGATTAGCTGCCTCTTTGCCTGCTGCAGCGAGGCCGCCTGAACGGGGTCTGCCAGACAGCGGGGGTGACTTCGGGCTCCAGTGGCCTATACGAATGTAAGAAGATGAGCATTATCGCGCCCTCGGGCCAGTTCAGCAAAAATACTGAAGGCGCGATAGATTAATGATTTAAATGCAGATGGCTTGAAAACAGCCATTGAAAAAATCTCTCTTAGTCATTTCAATGAGCAAAGATACAGTAAAGTGTTAGTAAACAGTTCTTGCTAAGTATGATTTTATGGGAAAAAATGTGACTTCTGTGCTTGTTGGGAACCTGTGGTGCGGCCAGCTCGGGAGCAGCACGGGTGCACTGGTGGGTGGTGGGCAGCGCGGGGGCACTGGTGGGTGGTGGGCAGCGCGGCGGCAGGCAGCACGGGCGCACTGGTGGGTGGTGGGCAGCGCGGGGGCACTGGTGGGCCGCCCACGCCCGGGGCCGGCCGCTCTCACACCCTCGGGGGGCTGCAGGCTCTCACCAGTCCAAACCCTTCTCCAGCCTGGTTTCGTGAGCAAACGCGACGCAGGGGAGCGGGCTGTGACRGTGTGTCTGCGCGTCTTTCTGCACCGCCCGCCCTCCTCCGCCCCTTGGGCAGCGATTTCTGCACCTGCCGGGGAGCTTCGGCTACCTCCGCTCCGCGGGCGGCCACGTCGGGGCCACCGCGGCCCCGCAGCTGCCGAGAAACGAGACAGGCCTGCGGGAGCGAGGACACTAGTCGTGTGCTCCTTGACGAAGGAGCAACCCTCCAGGCTGCCCGGTGAGGGACCGCGCAGCCCGCAGGCACCGATTCCCGCAGAGTCGGGACGAGCCCTCCGCCGGGACGCGCAGCCCTGCTAGCTCACTGCTCGTTCGCTCGCTGTGACTATTCACAAATAAATCGCGCGAGCACTCGCTGCGAGTCYGCAGACACGGCTCGGTTTGCACCAGCTTCTTCTGAAAAACAGCAGGCAAAATTAAAACACACACTCTTAGTCCCTAATGACATTTGTTCCAAGTTAGGCAAATATCCAAAAGTAACAGTAAGATTTAGAAACAATTAGAAATTGCTCTTCCAAAAATATAATAACCTACTGCGGGAATGRTCTTATACTGGAACCACACACATTTTCCAACTTCCTTAATCGCTGATACTCAGGGATATATGCCACACTAATCACATTTGAACAGTATTTTAAATTTAAGCGTACCTTTTGATACTGGTAAGCGAGAACACGCTTTGCAGCAGACCCCAACAACGAAAGCGCTCGGGAAGGCGCGCTCCTGCCCGCAGCGCACC
>NW_028186561.1:31160-43448 GCF_003343005.1 Rhea americana
TGACCCGCCGAAGGCTCCCGGCTTCAGTACCAACTCCAGGGAGCTGGAGGAAAACACGTCGCTGGAGCTCAAGTGTACCGAGGTAACTGTGCAAACACGCGGGCGTTCTGCACGGTGTGCATCTCGCCCCGCGGCCGCTGGGAGCAACGCGCCCCCGACCCCCCCTGCCCCCAGGCACCCGCAGTGGGGGCGACCGGCCCGCGGCGGCGAGGCTTCGCCGCCCGGGTGCCTCGGGCGACCCTGCGCGCCCGGGCAGAGCGAGCGCGTGGGGCACGGGGAAGCAGCCCGCCCGGCGGGGCGGTGAGCACGACGCGCCGGGAGAACTGCAAACACTAGYGCAGAACAAAAACCAGGAATCAAAAAAGCAGGAATTAGAGTGAGGAAGGGAGGAAAGAAAAAGAAGGGCTAGAGGAAGAAAAGGAAATGCATCCGGATTCTCCCACTGAATGCTCTCCAGTGGCTCTACGAGGATCCCAACGAACGATAAACGTAGTTGAAGACGCTCCATGATGCGCTCTCGCGCTGGCACCCGTGCGAGCCTTGGGAGTACAGCGCCCCGCAAGGAGCACGGCTAGCCCTGGAGCCTCTCCGTCTCCACTGGGACATTTTGACAGCCGTCGTGGGCAGCAGAACCAACTCCGACACTTACTGAAGCAGTTGTACAATTTCGGGATATAATCTCCTGGAAAACTATCTGACGTGTCTTCAACTATATCGTGTTTCAGTTTATATTTGGGCTTTGCATAACCAAGCTCTTACCGGCAAGATTACTTCCACACTCTAACCGGCATTTCCGTAATTTTTTCCAGTGCCATATGCAAAATCATTTCTGGGATACAATAAAGAACAATCAAATGCCGATACTGAAAGGAGTTTGTTCAGTTAAAGTATTACAYGGCATTTATGTAAGGCTTCTGAACTTCGCAGCAATGCAGCAGGAGCTCAGGCGACGTTTCATCACAGYCCCTTCAGAGGAGGCACTTGCCAAGCCTTTAAGAGCAACACAACRTCAATATATCTCAATCTATGCTTAGAAAATTCCTGTGTTCTAATGTGCTTAAATACAATGCATATATATGCCAGTATTTTGTGGGAATTGTATTTTTTTGTTATTATTTGCCATCTTTTTGAACTCTGTAARACAATAAAATATTCTTACTAGAAAAGTGATTTATAAGTCCCYTTTTAGAAGCTTTTTTTCCCATTTAGTGACCTGGCTGTACTATAGTTTTCTCTTTGTCAGAGCTCCTAGTGAACACAGACTTGAGACTCTTTCTTCTCGAGTATCTGCAAGGCGATCGGCGTTGAGGAGCGTCCTCTTTGCCGGGAACGGGTCAGCAGGAGAGCAGCTGAGCTCTTCAGGTCACGCGTGCGGGGGGCCTGGTCCGAGCGCCCACGGCCCGGCCGGCCGACYGCGCCAGCCCCGCCAGCGGCCGTCCCGTAGCTTTGCCCTGGACTTACACAGGCAAGAAGTCAAGTTAAGAAACATTTTTCGAGACAAGATCCAAAACTTCAAAGCRAGTTATTCCCTCTACTGATTCACTCACGAGTCTCTCCAGGCACCCCAGTCACTAGTAAATAAATAAAGATGCAGGATTTCCTGTTTCTGGCTGAAAGTGGAAAGCCTAAGAAGATTTAAAAGAATGACCAAAATAGCAGATTGCAAACAGGGTGAATAAAAACGTTGGAGAGAAGCTGCCATTCTCTCCGCTCCATAAAATATCAGAGATGCCAACTAGCTAAGTCTTCCACGAACGAGCTAAACACGCCAAAACAGGCCACCGCTGCTGACGGTTACTGTCTTGTGAACCCACGGTCCAATTTGGCAGGTGAGAAACTGCACACAAGTACCTGCAGACACCTTTACAAACTCAGCTCATTTCAGCTCTTAAACATCAAATTATAAAGTGATTATACTGGCAAAAGACTCAATCCTTAACTCTGGGGGGGGGAAAAATAAAAGAAACAGCAACTTCTAATGGATTGTAACTTCACTCGTAACCATAGGCATGCAGAAACTTAAAAAAATAGAGCTCACAGCCTCTATCAAAAAGGCCTGCTTTTTATGTAGAAATATTCAAAGAGCAACTTCTTACAGAGAAGGTTAAAGAGTAAATTACTGCAACTTCCAGTGATCTTCAAAACTTTTACTGTATATGCTATTCCGCATGCAAGCAGTTTGTTTACTGTGCCTGTAAGCTGTCTTCTGGGTTATTTACTTTTAATTGCATCTTGGCTGCAATAAATTGCAGCTATTTATAATTATAAACTTCTTTAACATTTAAGGCYGTGCTTCCCACAAGCGTGCTTGAGCGCACAGTTCAGCCCTGCCTTCGCACCGGCAGCTCCGCGGGGACTTGAGGGCGGGCTGCTGAGTGCACAAGAGCGGCCGTTTTTCCAGCCATCCCAGCTGATCCAACAGAAGATATCAGCACTCGGTATTAACCTTACCTCAACAGCAACTCAGACTCGAGACCAAATCTGGTCATTTGAAATTACAAGAGAGCAGTTGTGCACTTCTGCCTGGGAGAGGTTACACTGCTGGAKCCTCCCAAACTCGGCAGGCACAGCACGTCGAGAGGTAGGCTCTGAAACGCTCCCTAAATGCCCACGCTCTACAAACCTRTCGAATTTAAGAAAAACCTCAAGCAGCAGAACATGCACAAGAAACAAAAGACAAAGTACAGACAGACACAACAAATCCTTGCTAACTCACACCAGCGACAGGGAAACGTGCCGCCAGCGCGCCGCTGCTGCTGCCGGACCGAGCTCCGCTCCGACTGCGAAGTCGGGGACCGGGGTTTTGCAGGTGCTAATGTCCTCGCACGGAAACACGTAAACGTTCATCCTGCGGCACAAAACCGCTTACCGTCACTTAAAGCTTACCGCTWTAAGCAATGTCTGTAAGCATGCCACTAGGCTCCTGGAGAAATGTTTGAAAATACCATTACGGGTATAATTTTGAAACGTACCCACTGCTCAGTGTGAMTCAGTGGGACACAACCTGTGTTCTGGGGGCTTTCGGCGCATTTGAATATTCTGCGCATTTACTGATACCTATAATAATTTACAAAAAAAATAAATTTAAAATTAAAACAGATTCAGATACAGACATTTCTTAAAAATCATGTAATATTGACATTAGGAGTCTTACTCACGCAGAACACAGGAGAGGGCTTTACGACAATTTACTCTGATTATATAACATCCTATCTTTGTCACACACCGCTATCGCTGCCGCCGCCGCGATTACAGCTGATAAGGGCTGATTCAGAAGGAAGGGAGATGCCTCGTTAATCATTTGCCTGCCTCATTGTTATTCTGCGAGTGGGATAAATATCGTCACTGTTTACTGAAGGCTTCATTTACATTTCTCCGTCCTGGACTGCTACTAAGAGCTTAGAGGGAAGCGAGGTGCCGAGCAGCCCCGGAGGGGCGCYGGGAGGGGCGCAGGGCAGCGCCGGCCCCGCTGGCAGCCCTCTCCGAGGATCCTCCCGCACGAGGCGAGCGCGGGCGCCGGAGCCGCCGGCTGAGCTCTCCYGGGCCTCGGCCGGGAGCCGGCTGGTCGCGGGTCACGACGCGGACGAGACRCGCGAGTTAGAGAAGCGAAGGGTGGTGGCCTGGGTGCCGTACCGAGGACGCCGACGGCCAGGGCGCAGACGGAGGCGAGTCGGAGCCAGCTGCTCGCAGGCACCCGCCAGTCCCCCSGCGACGGCAGAACGGGCTGTTTTAACTTCGGAGGGCGAGATTCCCTACATGCCCCGTGACGCTTCCTAGCCAGTGCCTAGCGTCGCGCTCAACCCCGAGCACACAACACGTTCAGTAAAACAGGTTTATCAACCGACGGCATGCCAAGACTTGATCGAATAGGGACTGGTGCAGGCTGCGGGCCATTCACCCTTCGCCTTCCCTGCTGCATCCGCGGTTGCCTGCAGACCGCGTGTACGTGTTTACGGAGTTATCCCTGACAATGCCGAGCAAACAACCGACACTAAATAATTTATTTGTTTAATGTATCCTGTTAGCGCATTCATGACTGCCCATGAGCAGAGAGCTATTTCCTTGAATTAAGCCATTGTTCTAGCAGATCCAACAAATACATTGGAGAAAATTGTTCCATAGATGTGTTTGAAAATTCACAGGAAACACAGTAAGAGAAGCAGGGCACAACTGCAGTGATTCGGTTAAAATCTGGAAGGAAAACGCCTGCGCCTCACAGTACCATCTCAAGAACTGCGAGAACTGAAAAACCATGAGCCTCAAGTAACGCGACCCGAAACACCTGCATCTTGTAACTACCGCGGTCTTTTATGGACGCCTGGGTCAGATTTGCAATTTTTCTCAACCACAAAAGCTAGAAAGGAATCTAAAGAAAGAAAGCAAACTGTGAAAAGCAAGCCGTGCCTAGCAGAGCCCCCTGTCCCGCACAGGGACACGGTCTCGCTCCCAGGTATACGGACCCCTGCACGCTCCCAGGGTGGCAGCCCGGGGGCTGGGCTCACTGAGCAATCGCCACTCGTGGGAACAGCTGAAGATTCAGATCCACTCGTTTTTCCCCCAACATTTCATTGCATGCAATGAAACTAATTATATCTTTTGCAAAGATAAGTGTAGATGTGCTAAGGAAGGCAAAAGCCTGAGCACCTGTGGGACAGGTGGAGCCAGACCCATGTCTTGAGCAACTCCCCGAACAAATGGATGATCCTGCCCTTCTGCCCCTCCTAACGACATTTTGGGGACTCCAGTTCTGCAAGTAACTCCAGCTGTCCCCTCTCACATTTCTCACACCTGCAGCTGCACTAAAGCCTCCCTCCGGCGTGCGAAGGAGGTCTGGCCGGAGAGACGGGCCTTTCCTTCCCTCCCGGACCCAGGGCGGGCTGGGACAGGCATGGCTGGAGGCTGGGAGAGATGCCGGGGGTGCTGGGTCTCAACAGGAGAAGCGTGGGCAACCRCAAGGCTCTGCAGAGGGCACGGAGATGGGCAGCCCGTGCAAACGAACGGAAAGCAGGCTGAAACTGTGGTGTGTCTCTCAATAACTCTTTTAGCAAAAGGCTATTTTAGAAACGCGGGATGTTCTTATGCTGTTACCCAACAYTGATACACGAAATATGGTAACGGAGGTCAGTGCAGCGAAGCCCAGGCGAAGAAAGGCCACGTGACTAACTGGCAGAGACGCTGCTAGAGGAACAATCAGGAGGTGGCACTGGAGGAAATCCAGCTGGGGAAAAGCAGACAAAATCTTAACACGAGCTCAAAAGCAGCAGAAACAATGGAGTCTGTACGCAGAGATGACAGAGAAAGATAGTGACAAAAAACCTAAAGCGAAARCTTTCTACTGCTAATTGCGAAAAATGACAGGAAATGAGAGAGATACTGCTGCCAGGAATAACGCTTGTAATGCTGAAATTGTTGATGAAAGCATTTGACATGCGCTATAACCTCAGGCAAAATATGGCCAAGATTTTGGGGGGTATTTTTGTTTTTGTTTTTTTTTCCAAGCAGTAAGCAGAAGACATAAGCTCTCTTGTTACATTGCTGAGAATCCTGCCACTTACACTTAGCTCTGGAGCCATTGAAGAGTCTCTAATTAAAGACAGGTCCTTTCTGGGATGCATGATTTCAGCTGCCCAGAAAGGTTGCTGGGAAAAGCTCAGCCCATAGARAAATGGCTACAGAAGAGCTGAAGATGCCAAGGCAGTAATTAAAACAGCACCAGCCAAGAACATCAGACAGACACCCAGGTTCAAGCCGAAAGACTCCAGGGAGCAAAGAGAGACAACTTACCAGGCGAAGACACTGGGACTGTGGGAAGCAACATGAAAGGGAGAAAGAAGTCCTGCCTGTAGGGAATGACACAGGCGCTACRGGAGACTAAACCACTTTCTGTCTCCACGCTGCAGCTATCCCAAGAAGAAAAAAGCCACAGCTCATTTAGTAACTGAAGAGGCAGCTTCCAGTCAAGGGAAGAATGCCTGCGGCGTGACTCTGGCCGGCTTGCAGGGCTTGAAGCGCCCGAGACGGCTGCTCGTCATTCATCTGCCATAGCAGCAGTGATGTTTCTGAGTCAACAGCCAGGATGACTGTAGCTCCACCATGGAGCCAGCTGCAATGTAATTTGAGCAACACTGATAAGCAGTAATATTAGCCTGGAGAAATGTCACTGGCCTGGGGGTTCATCTAGCTATCTTTAGCCATCTAAAAGTTAATCATCTAAGCTCCCTGCACAGTCAGTGGAAAGTGACTGGGACCTCCAAAGGGTGACTCTAGTTTATTCTGAGCGTGTCTCCTAGGACGGCTTGGATCACCTCCTCAAGGTGCCTGGCTTTCTCCATTAATCACCAAAGGCACCTCGCTATCACAGAATCCCAGAAGTTGGCTGCAGGGACCTCCAGAAGTCATCTAGTCTARCCTCTCACTCAGTGCAGGACTCCCCCGGCATTAGCTTTGTAGCTCATCACAGCATTAGGGCAGCAACTTTGTCTAACTCAATCTTGAAAACCTCCACAGATAGAGATTCCCCAACTGCTAGCCTGTCCCACTGCTGCACTACCCTTCTGACAGAGAAGTTTGCCTTTACGTCCAACCTGACCCCTCCACACTCCTTTCAAGCTTCAACTTGTGGCTGTTGAGTGCTGCTAGATGCCCCCTACTCTTCCTGTTGTCAGCCACCAACTGGACAACGAGCCATTGATCACTATGCTTGCACCAGGTGATCCAGCAACCACCACCTCCAGTAACAGTCAGGTTGTCCAGCCTATACTTCCTCAGCTTCCATGTGAAGRAAATGCTGCCAAAATGCTCACTGAAGTCATGTGTATCACATCCACATACCTCCCCATGTCCCCATAGCCAGGACTTTCATCGTAGGAGGAGGCCAGGGTGGTGAAGCATGATTCGCCCTTGATAAATCCACATTAACTAATCCTGACTTTTTTTCATGCCCTTCATGTACTTGGAAACGGATTCCACTGGACACGCTCAGTGACCTCTCCAGGGACCACAGTGAGTCTGACTGGCCCATAGCTCCCCAGGTCTCACTTCACTTTTTCAAAGATGGGCCTTTTTCCATGTGCCAGGGACCTCATCACTACGATTTTTCACGAACGATGCACAGTGGCCTTGCATCGTGACCTCAGCCAGCATTTTCAGCTTGAATCCTGCCCAGCCCTATGGATTTGAACAAATCCACCTCCTCTAAGTCGTTCCTGACCTGYGGCTCCTTCCTTGCTGCCTGCCCCTCTCTTTCCCAAGCCCCGCGGGTCAGCACAGAGGTCTGGGAGCAGCCGTTGAGAGGCTGAGACAAAAGAGGCATCGAGCACCTCAGCCTGTTGTGCAGYGGCTGCCACTAGGCTGCCTCCCCCATACACCTACTGACCTGCGTTTTCTCTGAACTTTCTTTTACTACTAGCATACTCATGTCAGGATCCCTCTTGTTTCCCTTCATATCCCCAGCTAGTCATAGCTTCAGCTGGGCTTTGGCCTGCCCGATTTACCCCCACATGCCTGCACAATGTTTTTATACTGCTCCTGCTATCAGTCTTCTTCTCGTTCTTTGCCTGCTCTCTTTCTGCATTTTTGTTCGCTAAGCTCCTTGCTTCATCGAGTTGTCTTCTGCTGAAATTCCTGATCTTCCTGCACAACAGGATGGTTAGCCCTTGAGTTCTCAGTAAGTTTTCTTTAAGAAATAGCCACTAATTGAGAATGTTCTGCAATTTTTAGGTGGCTGAAATGAGGTGAAATAAATCTTACGGMAATGAAAGCATCTTGACATCAAGCAGTAAATGGAAGGCCCTCAATGACAAACAAAAGAGCTTATGAACAGCCAGGATGCAGCAGAGATCCTGGCACTGGGCAGTGGGTCAGTCTCAGATCTTGCTTTGATCGTGATGCTTGGGATTCACAGGAAGATCTCCAAGGTGAGAGGAGGGAGATCGTCACAGGGGGTGCAAAGCAGTGTTCTGATAGGCAAAAATGAACCATTTCATGGAAACTCACACTAAGAGATCAGCCTGGAGCTGCAGCTGCAGGCTGCCAGCCTACTAAAGTGCTGAATGCCGATGAAGCCAGAGAAGATAGAACTGGACAAACCTGCAAAGAGTCATCATGATGCCTACCAGAGCTAGGGAAGGCTAGGTGAACTGGAGCTGGRTCATGGGAATCAGGTCATCTGAGGATCCACAGTAATTGGCAACTCACTGAACAGACACTGACTGTTAGCAGTAACTGGGCAATTGCTTAGCAATTAATCTAGGGTTGGGTGTTCGCTGATTATTATGTTCAGAGCTGGAGAAGTAGCTCAAGTCTCCTGACAATCAAGCCAGTCTTTGTGGCAATAATCACTGCTGCCCACAAGCAGCACTTACCTTCAGTGTTGTACTGGTACCAAGAGCATTGCTTTTTCTAGGAGATGATGATGACATGGAAGAAGCAATCAAGGGTCAGCCCAAGACATCAGTCTGAAAAATCTCTGCAGTCCAGAGCGGGTAGAGTGCCAGGCTGAGCACAGAGAAGCTGAAGCTCAGAAGTGAAGGAAGAGCCCCTTGTGTGGTACAGCTGTGACATTTTGTGGGTTGCCAACCAGAGAACTGAAGGAACAGAGAAAGGCGGAAATGTCCACGGCTCAAGGCTACTAAAGGCAATCAGCAGCTTACTGGCATGCCCAACTGCCTTTGAGATTCTTGGCACATCACTCAAGAAACCCCTGAACCCGTGACACCCCCACAGAAGTAGAACAATCACCACTGAAAAGATCAGAGACCCTAACATCAAACTTTCAAAAAGAACAAAGAAAAATGAGAGAAGACCACTACTTCTGAAGCACAGCCTTGCAAAGAGCTGGATTTACCATGCTGCCTCAGAAAGAAGGGCCGAAGCTTTGGTAGGCACTGCAGCAGGTTGTGGGGCATGTTCAGTCATGATTCTTCATTCCCAAAGAATCAGTATTAAAAACACCTCTCTCCACCTGAAATGGAGCATTGGAAACCCACTGGGTTTAGCTAAGTTTAGCTAACAAATGTTAGGGTCTTGAATGCAATTCAGAAAGCACTCTTACCTTCAGTTTGTGTGTGTGCRTGTATCAAAAACACACACACTCTAGATCAGGTGTGTAAACTTTACCTTTAAATCTCAGCAAGTAAAAATGAAAGAGTAAGATCCCGAAAGCAGAGGTAACCCTGCACCTTCGGCATGATAATGAGGTGTAAACACTACGAAAACCTTCAGGTGGCTGAAACTTCCCAGAGAACTCTTTCCTGATCTGAAGATAAGCCTAAACACTTAATCCCGAACGCCGGCTAACCAGGAAAGCTGAACAAGTTCTGAAGAAAGATTTAGATCGGAGATACCATCTCGCCTGAGGGTGACACGGAGTGTTTTACCACAGGGCAGGGCTCATTTGGGCAGCGTCTTCTCGCCGCGTGGCAGCCCACCGCAGCGAGCAGCAGCGCGCGGCTGCCACAAATCAGCGGGGGAAGAGACAGGGCTTCTGCGGTGCCAAATGGAAGTAACAGAATGCAGGAAGCATTTTGTCAAATGTCACTTAGCAGTGATATCACGGGGAATCTGGGAATGGGATTTGCCTGCATAGTAGGAATGCCTTAGACCGGGGATAGGGAGAGACCGAAATGGCAAGAGGGGCACGATCTAATCCTGGCCTGCTGAATGAAAGGGAAAGATTGCTCAGCTCCAACTTTATCCCAGGGCGCAAACACACGATTTGACACATTATCATCTTACCCACCAGGCTCAGTTCCTTCTTGCCCTGTAGGATTCCTGCCCTATTCACAAGTCAGGAGAAAAATACACCCACATGAGAGTCCCTCTCTTATACAGAGTCTAACAAAACGAGCGCCAGCACTGCCCCAACCAARCGCTGGGGAGAGTTTGCTAGGGAGAACGCCAAAAGGAACAAATGCTTTTTCAGACGAGACATTTCATATGGAAACGAACACATACCTCGAACAAGTTTCTGAACAGCGATCAGAATTGCCAAGGCCATTACAAATTTTTAAATTAAATGAACCCCCCTCACACTTTTACATGAAATACTCCTCAAAGGGCAGAGCAAACAGCACGTGGAGCTGCAGGACTACCATTAGTTTCCATGGGCTCAGGAAGAAGCCTCCATTCCAGATTTGGAATTGAGCACTGGGACTTAAATCCCAATTCCAGCTTCCCATAAATCTGGGGGAGCCCAAACTGTGCTTCTGCTTCCCCAGCTGAGCAAAGGCCAGGTCGCAGCAAGACGACCATTTTATTGCAAGAGTAGCAATGGTTTCTGCCCAAGTGCACGGTGCGCGTGAGAACGTGCGAGTGTGAGAAAGACACTGAAAAACCAGGATGTGATTATGAAATCACCTAGCTACCCACTCAGGATCTGTCTRTCCCACGCAGCGCACAATCTCATTCGATCCATCCGGGCTGGCTCCGGGAGGGCTGGTCAGCTTCCACGTGCTGGGAAACCAACTCCGATCCTGGAAGCAACATCGCCGTGCTAACAAGGCACTCCACCTGAACTAATTAGCCCTGCCTTTCAGCAGGCCTAATTAGGTGGGGCACCATCCTGCGCTGTTGTGGCTAGATGGCTTCCGGCGCTGGAGCTGGCTCACCCACGGCAAAGGACTCCTGTGCTCGGTTAGAGTGCACTCTGCGCATCGGGGCAGGAGGCTCTCGACCATGCCAACCGCAGCAGAGTCCGGGCCAGCGGCTTTCACCAGCTCTCTGTCCACCCCAAACCTACGCAGAACTGGGTGCCTGCACCCCTGCTGCTGCTCTGATAACTCCTGCTTGAGAAACCACAAASTGGCTTTCACAACAGGCCTAAGACAAGGAAGGAACCATCCAGACAGAAGAAGGAACCATCCACACAGAAGACCACAGCGACAATTTGAACTCAACAAAGGGAAAAACATGAAAGACGCAAGGGACTAACGGGACTGTGCTTCAGCGTTTCGTAAGACTTTCACAAACCACAAAAAAAAAACGTCTGAATTTGGACCTGCCACAAAACATACACGTTATTTTCACCCACATATCCACCCGTAGCCATCAAACCCAGCTCAAAGAATGACCAGAGATAAAATAGCTTAAGGTGTAAATATTCGGTAGGGATGAAAGTCCTTTGATGCTGGTGAAACAAATGCTGGAGCAGGAAAGGGAAGGAGATATCAGAGAAGCATCCTGCCAGCACGAAGCACAGGGCCTGATCCACTTGAAAAGCACTACCGGGCCACTGGCGTTAGATATAAAGACAAGGTTAATTAATGTTTCTTATCTCTTTACGAGGTAAGTTCTCCAGAAATTTTAAAAGAGGATCAGAATAAGCAACCCTTAGCATTGTAGAACAGGCTAGTGGTAAAATGTTAGACCTGGAAATCAGATTGGCTCCTGAAAGGGTTACAATTTGGTGTAAAATTGTCTTACATTTCATCTCAACTTAATTCCCTTACGGTCTTTAAGAGGAAAGTTAAGAATGCGGCTCCTGAAGGAACTCCAGTCACAGTTCAGAGGAATACGTCAGGACGCCTACTAACCTTCACGTTCGCCGGCCCAGCACAGCCTTGGAACGGCCGGCCACACAGATCCCCCGGTACGTTTTGAGCCATCACGCCAACCATTTAAATCATATTAATTATAAAAYACAATTAAATGGATCTTTTTTTTCATGGCTAAATGCAATTTCTTGAAAGCATTATCGTTAGGGATGGGAGCTTAAAACATCGATTTAGTTTGGAATTTTAATCTGTTTTCCTAGAACAGATATTTTAAGCACTCAAAGGGCAATAATGTTCACCTCACTGATTTACCTTATTTGAACTTCTTTCCCTTGAGTAGCCTCTCAAAATAAATGAATGTGACTGTCAACTACGGGTGAAACCCAGAGATACTGTTACTTATGCATTTAGCAGAGCCACTCGGGTATGCAGCACGTTGCAGAAAAAGACCTCTTTTGACCTATTTTCCAAGCGCTGCTCGGCCTCGGTCCCGCGAGCCGGCCCGCGGCGCTGGCGGAGGCACCGCGGGAAGCGCGAGCGGCGCCCACGCGCAGCTCCAACGGCCGCCCCGTACGCCGCGGCCCGCCGCGGGGCGGAAAGCCCGCGTATGTACAGCGTCGCGCAAGCAGCTCTCAGGAGGCTCCCGGAGAGGCGCGCAGCGAGCCCTCCGCACAGGGCCAGGCTGCGACGCCGGGCGCGAAGCCGCCGCGCGGTTTAATTCCCGAATACCTTTTATTAACCCCCCCCCCCCGCCGCCCCCGGCCCTTATATATATTCACCCTTCGCGCTGACATAC
>NW_028186561.1:44527-57231 GCF_003343005.1 Rhea americana
ACCAGCGCTTCGCTTCCGCTGCTCCTGGTCTACAGAGCGTGATTAAGAGAGTTTGGGGCTTTCACCTGGATAGTTTGTTCCTGCTCTAAGTAGATGGAAATATTTACAAGGTTTCACGCAATATAATTCAAACCTAGGAAGCTGCTAACAGTTTGTGATGTTTTCSTAATGGGAATTTTGGGAAATACCTTGTCCAAAGAACTTGAATTAAGGTGGATGCCTGATGTATGTATTTGACTAGGAGCTGGATGTGCACCCCATCTTTTAAAGCTTTCCTGATGAAATAGAAAATACTCCAGTTCTAGGCTGAAAACRTGAATCTAGATTTCTCTTCTTCCAGGAGGATCTTTGAGGAGAAAGGAAGGAAAACAATCCACAACCACCAAATTCTAGCGAGAGCAACCTCGGTCAAAGCCAGCACTTCTGTGTGCTGCAGCCTCACGGAGGAGAGAAAAACGCATTAATTGCAAAACCTTTCTTAGAACCACGCCGAGCTTTAAGCTGGTAAACGCCTCCCCCAGCGCACGCGGGCAGCGGGCTGTGGCGGTGCCGAGCGCCCGCRGCCCCGGGGGCCGGGGCCGAGCAGCGGCCTCCTCTTACGCACGCTCGTTTAACCTCCAGCGGGGAAGGCATCCGTGCGGCAGTGGGCTGGTCACGCTAGAACGTCTACACCAAATAGGCATAGAGGGGCTTTTAAAATCAAATCTCACTGCCTAAGTACTTAGTACTCAATGACGGCTACGGACCRTGGCTCCCAGTAACCAACAGAAACTGCGAAATACGGCTCGAAGCCTGGGTCAGGTGCTGCTGCCGTTTCCGCGGGCGGAAGGGGCTTTGCCGCAGCACCGCGCCAAACCCGAACGCGTGAGCTGCCGAACCGAGCCGCCGCTGGGCGGGGGCGTCTGCACGTGCTGAGCCCCGCCAGCGACGGAGGGCCTGAAAGCACAGCGTTCTCAATCAGCAGTGGGTTTAGACATTAAAATATATTCCACGGGGACAAATTTAGATGCATTTTTAACTGTGTTACTTAATAAACTTAAATCTTTGAAAGCATACAAGTTTTTCCAATGAAATGAATTCACTTGAAGACCTGGCATGTTTTGTCAATAACCATAAATAATTAACAGTTGGTTCTTTTCCATCAAAGAAAATATCCTAGTTATACACTTTCAAGGAGAAACCACCATTTACAGGCACTTCTTAAAGGGAAAACCGTATTAGAACGTGTCATTAACTGTTATTGTAATATTCTTCAACAGCTGCACGAGGGCAGGCTTATGTAAGTGAGCATAACTTATCTGCTTAACACGAGAAATGTTCTTAGTTGTCGGGATATGAAAGGGTATCGATAATACTGTCCCAGCAGTTGGGAGCGACTGGCGTGTGAGCGCAGTCCCCGCGCTCCTCGCTCAGCACCGGGAATCAGCGAGCGCGAAGGGCGCCTCGGACGGAGGGGTTTCTGCAGCCGGACAGAGGGAGAAGAGCTTTAGCAATCATTTCCTCTCCCCTTTAATGCTGCCTGGTATACATATTAATAGTTTTGATGTTTATACTTGTTATCCTAAAATAGCAGATTTGTAGAGCTAACTTTACCAGGCGAAATGTTTCTCCTGCTGAGGGCAAGGACTGAATTCATACTGGGTGCCCCGAAGCCGGCGTTTCACYGGCCGCACGCGGCCCTGCAAGCTGCGACCAAGCAACGCTCCCGAACCGGGCACGGGGAGCCGCTGCCCAGCTACGGGCCGGCAGACTCGGCTGCTGGCGAGCACAGCRCACAGTTAGAAGGACTTACTTCTTAAAGCACACGGCTAAAGCCACTCACCCTTGCACCCAGGTCTGGGAGGAGGACGTGGTCTTGCCCACCGGGCCTGTCCAAGGGCCATGTGCCGCCCCGGGAAGGCCGGCACAGAGATGCGGAACGGCCTCGCGCCTCCCAGCCCGCCGCGGGGACSCGGCGCTGCGGCAGGGCGCTCAGCCCGGCGGGGAGCAGGCACTCCTCCGCAGCTGCCGCGGCGATGAGCTAACGGGGGCTCTCGGGAGCCCGCTTCAGCCCTCGCTAGCTGGAAAAGCCTGGTGACATGGGGGTGGAAGGGCTCCGATCGGCGGGACGGTGCAGCAGCCCCTTTATCAGTAAGTCTTCTCCTTGCCACCTTGGCTTTGCGTGTGCCTGCATCACTCGGAAAGGTATCGGCCACCGGGGAGAAGCCCTTCYAGTACCCTCAGACTGTTTTTATGGTTTCACGCTGTGTAACGGAGTGCGGTAATCATTAGCAAAACAACAACCGCAACAAGAAACAGCGCTCGGGCTCCAAAACTGYTCCTCAAAACATGCTGCGGCTGTTGAGTGCCACCTCCCCGGCCGCCTGGCCAGAGGAGAGGTCCTCCCTCCGCCCACCTGCAGATGCCACCAGGTGCGGCGGCGCGGCGGTACGGGGCAGGGAGCGCTGTGCGCCCCAGCTGGGGGCCGGCCAGGCTCCCGGGCGCGCGGCTCCCGCAGCCTGCCGCGGGCGCCCGTCCCGCCGGCCCCGCAGCACCGGGCTCCCGGCGGCACGTGCAGCAGCTTCGCGTGACACCCGCCGGTGGGACGCAGGGGAGAACTGTTTTATGCGTTGCCATGGGGTCATGCCTAGCTTGTGCGTCTTCGGAGGCGTGCTGAGCAGAAAGCAAGGCTATTTTCTTAAATGGATGTCATGCAATCCTTGCAGAATTTCTGGAGTCAAAGGCTAAACAGGTTTGCCTGAATAACTCCTGTTACTTGATATGTGAATAAATCTAGCCAGGAGACGTAAAATGGGTGTCGCTTTTCAGTTGGAGCTGATCACAAAAAACTACTCTTTAGCCTCATTTAGAGTTGTTTATGTGCAGAGTAACATAACAACAGTGTCTTAAATAAATGCAGCAATTATCTTAGCAGTAAAGAAGTCTTAGAAAATTAAGCAAAAAAAAAGAAAAAATCATATTGCAGAGCATAGTGACTTCAGAAGAAACTTTTCCCTTATTCTCTCAATTGCTAAAAGAAAACCTGATGTTCTTCTTTTAAAATGTGTCTGCCTCTAGGTCTTTGGCACAGGTTTGCTGATGGGAGGGCCGGCAATCTATTTAATGACTGCATTGACGTCAATAGCATAACTGAAATACTTACTAAGAAGCATGAGTCCAACTTTCGGGGGGAGGAGGGTGTTTGCTGGCAGGACGAACACGCGAAACGGACTCGGGAATGAACTGCTCTTCCACAGCCCTGGATGTCAGCAACACCCTCTGAAGGCTGGCCGGCTCCTCTCTTTTTTTTTTTTCTGTAGGTGACTTTTAAAGCTCACTTTGGAACACACTTTTTATCTCCCCAAACAGCACAGTTACTTTATAGTTCAACAGCCTTGATTTTACTTGGTCATGTCATTAGGATGACTTCTGATTTCTTCTATAGCTTTGCTAGTCTCTAAATAATCTGCATCATTATAGCACTGTATCCTTTAAAAATAACACTTGCATTATCTTCAAATACTATATACCACTGAATTTATGGTGCACAATCGTTACTTTTTATCAACCCTTAGCTATTTGGTAGTCTGGAGAAACAGGGCTCCACACACTTGTTAGAAGCCTAAAACACTGCATCTACTTAACTAGTACAATCTGTCTCCAAATTGAAAGGCCAGAGCTTGCAGTCCGGACTCAGCCAAACTCACAGCGCAATTTCCAACCCAACCATCCATTCTGCACCCGCCTAGCGCCGCTGTCTGCCCTCCGAGCTGAGGAAGCCTGCTGCAGGAGACCTAGCTCCATGCTCAGTACTTGGGGTTTGTACTAACGTGCAACTAAGAGCTGACTTTGATGCACAGGCTTTGTTAACTCCTACAGAAAGTTGGGGCTCTTGTTAGCACAAGCACCAGCATTATCCAGTCTTTTGTTTAYGCTTTGTCCAACTGTTCATGCACGAGTCTGCGTACATCTTATACTCACATAAAAAATGAAAGAGTAGAAGTCTGGAGTTCGTGTAAAGGCATGTGAGAAGTGCAAACGTGCAGGAGAGCAGAGGCGAAGGCACAAGCAAGAAGAAATACCAATCTTTCACTCCCATCCCCAGGGAGGAATTTTAACAAAGCTTTAATCCTGTGAGCCCTGAAAAGCCAGCGTGTGACATCCCCCAAAGCGCTACACCCTGCAAAGCCTCAGGTTGCACAGCAAGCCGGCTGTATTATATTGCTAGATGTATAACTAATTGGGAGGACAGAGCATAATTATTCTCTCTGAAAAAAATCTAAGGGGCACTTGGTTGCCTGCTGTTGGGAGAAGCTTCTGCAAACCTCTCGTAGCCGCAGGAGGCACACRGCACTGCCCGACCCTCGCTGCTGGGCTTTGCTCCTGCTAGCCCTCGGTAACGTGCAAGTGCAACAGCCCATCACACAATCCAGTGTGGGCAAAGTGATGTCCCATCACCCAGCTGGATCCTGATCTTCCAGGAGACACGTGCCACTTCTGCCCTGTTTATCCGGGAGTGGGGTCCTGCTCCCGCGTGCATCAGCCCGGYGCAGCGCCTTCTCGGCAAGGCCTGCGCCAGGGGAGCTGGCTGCCGGCAGGGCCGCGGGTAGGGCGCAGGCTGGTAYGTGTGCCCTGGCCAGGCTCCACGCGCCCCGAAGAGCCTACCCTGCTTCAGACCGGTGTGGAACAAGGCAGGGAGACCAGGTACGCAGCCCCTATCACGCAGCGATGGAGAGGATACTGGAGACAAACAGCACAGATCCTATGATGAGTCGAGAGAAAGAATTTGATACAATAAATCAATATGAAAAAAATCCTGGAAAAACTCCAAATGGTGAGAAGGAAACAAAGCAGAAGGAGAAGGGATCCCATTCTGAGTGGGAGAATGAGAGGCCTACACTGAATGTGGCAGGCAGTAAAATATGGTTTAATTTGGAGGGAACTAGGGCCAGCAAAGTAAATAAATAAATAAATAAAAAGCAGAAAGAAAAGGTAAGTGGAAGCTGCAAGATTTACACYGGTTAAAGTTCTTATTAGCTGAATCAGTTGGGTAGGAACCAAAGCCTACTCATTGATGCCCGGGCAGCAGAGACCAAATGGAGGAAACAGAAGGCAGCAATGGATTCACTGAGCCCAAGGTAGCACAAAGATCAATGACAGTAGCCGTGGAAATGAGGCCACATTTTTTAAAAAAAAACAATATATGAGAAAGAAATGTGGCAGACGCTTGCACGACAACGCGCTCATATCACTTGTTTCTGCAGCACCAGAGAACACAGCTGGGTAGCAGCACTGGTCATCCCGGCGCTGTGCGACGGCATGCTGTAATGCTGTGTACCGCTCAGGAACCTCAGCATCCTGAATACTCCCATTAGCCTTCCCAGCTGTGAAGTGCATGAGCTAATTAAGGATTTATGCACTTTTTGCTACAGCTACGTATTTCCATATTATGGTTTCTTAGTTAATTCATAAAAGCAATTTTGTTTGTTCCTGTAATCTGCAGTTTTAACAAAATAACAGGAAAAATCTGCCAGATTTACTTAAGCTGATATCAAGGACAAAACACAGGATGTTCGATGCATATTCCTCTTCCTTTTATGGCTGTGGTCATAATGTTAAGAAAGCTCTGAAATTTGCAGTGACATCATTAACGGCACTGAAGCATTTTGTCTCATGAAAAGCTTGACCAGAATTTTTCATGGTTTCAAGAAAAAGCCAAAGTAAGAATTTCAAAACCTCAGCACAGCTCTCTTGTTTAGCCATGGGCCCGGGTCCTTGTGATGCAGCTCCTCGGCACTGCGCTGGGAACGGATTTGGCTCCTCTTGGTTTGCAACAACTGACAAATCCTGTAATATTCTCGTTTGAGTAAACAGCTGGCATGTATTACTTCCAGTGCAAATGCTGAATGTAATTTGTCTCCCTTCAGGGTGATTTTATTAATGTATGCTAGTTTGCTTTAAGCCCTGAGTTCTGCACTTTTCATAACAGGATATAAATCACTGCACGAATGACAAATAAAAGGAGACATATACGAGGTGCTCATACTGATGTCAATTGATTCTGGTAACTCTCTGAATCAATGTGTGACATGGGAGAGCTAAAAGAAAATACTGAACCTGGCCGACTACCCAATCTACGGAATATAAACACATTTGATTTCAAAACACATTCTTTTATCTAGAAGGATGTAACACAGCCTAGCCCCAATCAAAACATTACTGCTTCCTTCTCCAAAACCCTCAGGAAAAACACTCGGCATCCTTTCAGACATAGGAGCCACTGGCACATAGTTGGAAGTGTTCTGATAGGAAAATCTCTCCTTCCTTTCATAATTTCCAAATCGGAAGCCCATCTAGGGAAAAAAAAGCTGCAAACACTGAAAAATCCCCTAGAAATCCTGGTTCTAGCTGCAGTTAAGTGGGAACTTCCTCAGAAAGTAAGTGGCCCTCTTTTTTTCCCGGGCTGCTTAAATGAATCACAACAGATAACAAGGCTGCGAGCAGGGAAAGGGAGGCAATCAGCACGTGAAATGGCAGGGGACTCCATAGGACACCAGAGGCTTTACAGGAACCGAGAAGATGCTGGGCAGCAGAGCAGAAATGCAACAAGTGAATAAGGTCCGAATCCAGAACGGTCCTGGCTTACAAGCTAGGATAGGACAAAAGAAAAAAAAATAATTGCAGGAGGAGAACTGGCCTTCCTCGCAACACCTCTATTTTCACACGAAGCGAGGGGACACCGTGAGCTGAGGGCGCCCAGCTGAGCCCAGCAGCGGCTGTGCTCGGCTGAGAACCGGAGCGAACGCACGCTCTCCGCCAGGGACAGCTCCAGGCCTCGGGACTCCGGGACAGCCTCGCCGCTGGGGCTGCCAGAGCCTCCGTGCAGCGTGCCGAGCCGCGGGGCCCGCTCGGGCAGCTCGCCCCGAGCCCCGCTGCCGGCGGCGGCAGCGCAGAGCCCGCCGGGAAGGTGTTGCTTCGGCCCAGCGACCAGCACTGTGAGCGTGCAACGACCCCGCTGCGCTTGGTACCAGGCACGGGGACAAACCACCTGAAACCACGGCCAGCTACGAACCCCAGGCTCTCCTTTTTCACTAACGCTGACAACACCGGCTTCTTTCGTAAAGGAAAGAGCACAATTTTCTCTCACAATCTCAAAAATATTTCTTACTCTTACCTACAAACCATCACAATTTACTTAAGTTACTTAAGTTGTAATTACATATTTTTTGTTACATTTGAAGACTATTTGCAAAGCCAGTTGAGATTCCCGGTTAAGTGTCTGCRTGGTCCCGCATCCAGGCTCTTCCCCTCTGCTTCCTTCCAGGCCCACGAAGCCGGAGCTGCAGCTTTCCTTCACAGCCCCTTCACGACGTAATTCATATCCACGCACCAAGAATGCAGCCAGCAGGGCTCATTTCCATACCCGGRCCTTTTCTTTTTTCATGTCTCAGGTTAGACGGTAATATATTTTATTTTAGACACACTAATCTAACTGGATATAATTGAAAYATTAAAACTCATGAAACATTAAAGTGAAGCATTAAAAATCATGAGTCAGGATCACAAGGGCTTGGTTAAAAATGTAAAAGCTTGGATACTTTTCAGTTGCTTTCTGGTTTCGAGCTTTACAGGGTGACACAAGATTCGCTTTCACAGACTCACAGGATCACGGAGCAGTTAAGGTCGGGAGGGACCTCTGGAGATCATCTAGTCCAGCTCCCCTGCTCAAGCAGGGTCACCTAGAGCACGCTGCACAGGATCGTGTCCAGGCGGGTTTTGAATGTCTCCAGGGAAGGAGACTCCACAACCTCTCTGGGCAACCTGTGCCAGTGCTCCGTCACTCTCACAGTACASAAGTTTTTCCTCATATTCAGGTGGAACTTCCTGGGTTTCAGTTTGTGCCCGTTGCCTAGCACTGGGCATCACTGGGAAGAGCCTGGCCCCAACCCCTCGACACCCTCCCTGAAGGTATCTGGAAACATGGATCAGATCCCTCTCAGTCTGCTCTCCCCCAGCCTTGAAGAGGCCCAGCTCCTGCAGCCCTTACAACCACGASGGTCAGAAACTAACCTTCAGTTAAAAAGCAAGCTGAAATTTCCTGTATCCCCACAGCGTTAGAAGCCTGGGTTAACGGAAAAATATCAAGTACCCTATAGCTCCTGTTAAAATTTCAAGAGTTAGAAATACTGCAATACACTGTCATTTCTGTATATACATAGAAAAATAACCACAAAGTGCTAAAACGTTGGAAGGAAYTGGTTTCCACAGAAATTAAGCATCAGGAAAATGAATCTATATATTCCTAGAAGGAAACTCTCTCGTATCAGATTCAACAACTTCGACAGAGGTATCTGTGCAGAGCCGAAATTCCGCAGGCCGGCTCTTGCGCCRGGCGCAGAGGCGGAGCGCTGCCAGCGGGAACGCCGCGGCGGGAGGGGGCCCTGCCTGCGCRCCGCTGCCCCGCCACCGACCGAGCGGAGCAGGAGCGCGACGTCAAGGTCCTGCGGTCCAATTTTCTTTCCGCATCGGGTTTTCCCATTCCCGTAACAATTTTTAAGGAATCTAATACAAAGTCTCCAGGCCTATGCACGCCCCCAGGACAATAAATAACCCGCACGGTGTCAGGAAATGGGGGTTAGCAATCCAGGCTTTACACGCTGTAAAAATTAAGCTTTATGAGTCCCTCCTAGCACAGAGCTATTGGAAAGGCTACGATAAACCTTATGGATGAGCGCTCCTGCAAGGCTTATCTCCTCGTCCGGGGAAGTAAGGTTGGAGACGCGGGCTGGGCTCCGCGGCCCCGCGACAGAGCCGAGCCCCAGCCCCGGAGCGGGCTCAGCGCCTCCGGCCGCGGGCTTCGCTCACCCGCGTGCTCCCCCCCGGCCCGCCCACGTTCGCCGGGGTCTCCGCGGCGGCCTGCGGACGAGGACACGGTGCCCGAGGCACGGTTCGCGTGTGCGGGCAGCAGGGGCCCGGCCCAGCGGGGCGGCAGCCGGCGGCRTCGCGCCCGCCGCGGGCGCCCGGACGTCGTGCACGTACCTTGCAGGCTCACTCGGGAGACAGGCGGCTGACTCGTGGCCGGAGATCGCCTAGGGAGACAGAAGGAACACCTTCTAAATAGGTATTATTTAGTTCAAAAACCCTTTGCGAGTTCACAGAGCAACCTGAAACACTTGGAAACGATTCGGCCCGTGCCCCGGTTAGGCGCACACACGTCCCGGGCTGCCGGCGATGTCCCGGGAACCCGAGAAAGGAAGGCCATACGGGCCACAGGCAGCAGCCTCAGCCGCGCCTGCAGCCACCGTTACAAGCTCTGAAACGGAGCTGAACRACATTTTTTGACCAGCAACAACCTCAGCAAAGAACTCTGGATTTCAGAAGGACCAAAAACTGGCTCAAGTTTAGCTAGCAGGTCTGACTGGCAAAATGACGCAGTGTTTCTCCAAATGTCAAAATATTTCAATGTGAAATTTGCCAAATAAAACTATTTATTTTCTCATGTTGAACCATAATTTATTTTTTTAAAGGCCTCATTTTTTAAAGGAGTTAAAAGGAGTTCAAACAAAAAAACCCAAATATTTCATCTTGGGTTGAACAAAGTATTTYGGACTGATCAAAAATGAAACATCGGGCTCTTGCTTCACTAAGACGTTTCTGACACATTTCAGCTGAAGCCAGATTTCCCCGTGCTCTGCCTCAGCCAGCCTCCTCGCCCCAATTTTTTTGAGTCAGCCACTGATCTGAAGCCTCCATTCTTTGCCAGCTCTGCTTTGAAGCTCAAATCAAAGCAAGCGAGGAGCTCAGCTCTGCTGCAGCTGTAGCTCCAGGGCTTCTTCAGAAGTGCCCCAGGAAGGCCCCGCTAACCAGGTGAGAGCTTCGTGAGCTCAGAGCAGCTACGATCCTGCTCCCAGCATCAGGCCCAGCTCCCGGCGGTGCAAAGGCCAGCTGGGAGGCAGGCAACGCGCCGGAGCCGGCCGCTCCGCAGGTCGCCTGCTCGCCCTTCCTGGTGGGACGCAGAAGGGCCAGCCCTTATCCAGGCAACTGCGGGCCCTTGGCTCTCTGAAGGCTCTCTGCGTACATGTTGGGTGCTGACTGCTTTGAAAATCTGCCCCGACCTGTCTCTGCTGAGCCTTTGAAAATCCAGATCTGGAGATCTTTGAGAAACAGAAACTCCTCAATAGGGACGCCACACTCATGTGGCTGCAGCACTTCCAGGACCCGCGGGAAGGTGCTYCGGGCACCTCCAAACCCTGCGCGGAGGTGCCCAGGCTTGTCGGCCGGGTGGGCGAAGGAGGAACGCGCTCGGACTTGGTCGGGCATTCCCCGAATCCTGTGTGTGGCATGGCACCACTCCCGTCGCCGGGAAGCACGGCTTGGCCCAGCTCATCCCGCTTCCGCAGCGGCCGGGGACCGCGCGCGCAAGCCCCGAGTGGATCCAAAGGAGCTCGGCGGTGCCGCAGCGCTGTGCCTTCGCAGGAGCGCGCTCCAGCGCCCGCGGCCCGGCCGCCTGCTCCGGCCTCCCGCTGCGGGCGCTGCGCCGAGCAGGAGCCGGGCGCCTCCTTGCCGCCTCCCAGGCCACAGCTGCCAGCGTCAGGCATCCGACAGCCATCAACCGTACTCTCCTCTTTGCCGGCCAGGAAATTGTCTTAAAAATCCTCATGCTAAAATCAAAAAAATCTGGGTTCTAGTTGTTTTATTTTTTTTCTCCAGCCCTTACGACTCAGATTTTCCAGCATTTCATGACAGACAGAGTCCTTTTCTCTTTTGGGGGGAGAGGAGGGGGAAAGGGTGTGGAGGAGGCGGAACGCAGAGGGAAGAGGAGGGGTTAAAGGAGAGCAGGGATCCTCATGATCCCCGGAGCACAAGTTTCAGAAGAATACCACATATCATGAGACGTATGATAAAATCATGAGCTGGCAGCACTGCCGTAAGCCAGCAGAGCCATCTGGAAACGGTGCGGGAAGCTCCGCAGTGCCTGGGAGCAAGCGCATGCCGCCGCGGACCTGGAAGGCTCGGCATATAACATTCAACGACTTTTACTTGGGCTGGGCAAATGACTTATACCTCAATCAAATCTGGGAAGGGTTTCAAAAGGACAGTGCGTGATGCCTCTGTGTCCTGCAGGTTACGCCCCTGCTTCCTTCCGGCCCCATCCAGTTTCAGAGGCCTCATCACGAGCGCTGAAACGCTCGAGCTCCTCCAAAAAGCAAAGCGTGAAAAAGGAATCCACTTCAGCCGTTTGGTTTCCATTAACCTCCGTCTCGAAAATCAGCATGTCCTTTCTGATCAAAGTTTACAAAAAGAAACCAATAGGAGGAGAATCTCACACCTGAATAAAATTTCAGGCTTTAAATTTACATGTAGTGTAAAACAAAATATTGTGTCAGAAGGCAAATAGCAATGTCCACAGTGGGCGGCCAGACTGCGCTACTTGCACACGCAACCATGGAGCAAACCTGCGGTGCCACTACTTGTGGACTTCATGGAGAGAAACACGGACCGAGCAGCACCTGCCGCCTTGCAGGTGGGAAGAGTGGGCACTAACAGACCGCTCCAGGAACGAGCAGCGGGAACCTCACGCCCAGTGGCTCTCTTGGAACAAAACCAGAACAGAAAATAACCATGACTGGCTCACTATAGATAGTCAAATGAAAATGGTGGTTCCGGACAAAGTGGTAAAAAGGAGAATTTATTGGGTTTATTCCCCTCAGCAGGTATAAAAACAATGCCCTTCCCTTAATTTTGGTTTAAAGTTGTATTTCTAGTTCAGCGTAACTATAAGACCAAATCAAGCAACGTGTGATCTCCTACCCAAAGGTTAATATAAGCTAGCAAAGCTGCCTGCCTGGTGGCGACAGTTAAAGCCATCCTTCACTGCCCAGGTGCTACTCTGGATTTTCACTTGCTGAAAATTTGTCTAGGACTAAGTTTCTTTAAAAGTTGAGCGAAAATGCAGGTCAGTACCAGAGCTTAACCAAATATGAGCGATGTGTCTGCTCAGAAACTGCACTTCCAACACAAGCCTAGGAAAGCCAAGATGGCAAGTTGGAAAAGATAATCTTTTTTGGATGCACCTAATGTGCCCAGAAATGTATCTCCTCCTCCTCCTCTTCCTCAGATTCACTGCATTTCCAGCCCCTCGTGCCAGAGGCAACGRCCGAGCTAGGAGCAGTGGGGCAGCAGCGGAGCGGCGGCTCTCGGGGTGCAGGCTGATGTAGGAGAGCCCCCTGCCCTGCCTGGGGAAGGGGCAGGAAGGGGTGCACGGAKCCGGCGCCTGTGCAGAGCCTGCTGCACACTGGGGAGGCCTGACATGGGCTAGGGCTGGGGCTGGGCCCTGGCCCGTGGCCACCAGTGCACATGCGTGGGGATACACACGTACATACACACGCACACGGAGGCTGGGCATGGGCTGGGGAGCAGGCTCTGAGCCCATGCGCTCCACCATGCCCACTCAGAGCCTCGGGCACGCACACGCACACACACTCACGTGCACGTACACACGGGGCAGCCTCACGCTCTCGCGTGCACRACTACAAACACACCGACACACGCTGCCAGGCGGGCGCACGCGCACGCGCCGCCGGATCTGAGCGTGCTCATCCGCACCCTCGCACGCGCGTGCACACTCGCACTGAGAAACACACGCGCGCACACACCCTGGCACACAGGGGCGCACACAGCCCCCACCCGCACACGCGTGCGCGCACGGACGCGCACACGAGCGC
>NW_028186561.1:58026-92196 GCF_003343005.1 Rhea americana
GGCTCCCTGCCCAGCTCTTGCTCATGGCTCCCTGCTCCCGCTCCCAGCTCCTTCTCCTGGCTCCTGCTCATGGCTCTCTGCTCCCAGCTCCCACTCCTGGTTCCCTGCTCCCGGCTCTGGTTCCCGGCTCCCTGCTCCTGGCTCCCTGTTCCCTGCTCCCGCTCCCGGCTCCCACTCCCGGCTCTCTGCTCCCACTCCCGGCTCCCTGCTCCTGCTCCTGGCTCCTGCTCCCAGCTCCTGCTCCCGGCTCCTGCTCCTGGCTCTCTGCTCCCGGCTCCCACTCCTGGCTCCCTGCTCCTGGCTCCCTGTTCCCGGCTCCCTGCTCCCACTCCCAGCTTCCACTCCCGGCTCTCTGCTCCCACTCCCGGCTCCCTGCTCCAGCTCCCGCTCCCGGCTCCTGGCTCCCGGCTCCGTTTCCACCTCTGGCAGTGCAGTGTAGGACCCAACCACACGCTGCCAGGGCCCAGGGGAGACCCGGCTGCCAGGGACAGCCCCACAACCAGGCGGGCGCTAGCACTAGCCTGCGGATTCAGGGAAACCCGGAGGAGCCCCTGAAACCCGCCGCACATTTCACCCCATGGGCCGTGCAAGGCGCACGAGCAGTAACTGCGCTCAGGATGAAGCAGTGCCTCTGCAGCTACCTAAAGCGCCTCCGCAACGGTCCCGACCCCGCGGCCCCGGGCCCGTCCCTCYGTCTGTCTGTACGCACGTTGCCACTGCAGTCCAGCACCAGAGCGCAGGCACTATCCAAAGGAAGCGCGGCCTGCCAAAACGGCGCTCGCTGGGGTTCGGGCCGGAATCGGCCCGCTGTGTCTACACTGCCTTCAAGGGTCAATGCAACGAAAAGCAGAGGGCTTACTTGTTCGATGTCCCGTGCAAATTGGTAAGCAATGTAAAGTTATTTCTCACACTTCGTAAACTTGCCAGGACCTACAGAAAACAAACACAGAGATTTTATATGACTTAAACCTAAGGCTCTCAAACTCCATGTTAGCGTGCAGCAACAGACTTCAAACTCACCTGTGCAAAAGGTGTGACGATCAGGTCATCTCCGTGTCTAGGGAAAAATGAAAAAATATGTTGGTGCAATTCACTGCATTTTAAAATATAACTGACAGTATTTTCTTGCTGTACAGCTTGCCTGTGTACTCGTGACATTACATGGCTCGAGACTCCTGCTCTAAACATAGATGTTGCTGCTGAGCCAGCCGCCTTTCGGCGAGTGTTTGCCAGGCCCTGGGTGGCACTGGGACTCTGCTGTGYGCAAGGTGCTGTGCACCCTCCTCCTCCTCCTCCTCCTCAGTGCAGGGACGCTTGCGACCCTTGGAAGCTGGGCAGTGGTGCTCCCATGGCCCAGCCTCCGCAGGCTGCAGGCAAAGCCTGCCCCTGGCACGCTCACAGGCAGAGACATTTGTCCCAAGCAGGGCTTCATTTGCCTTGGAAAAAGGGGGGTTTACGGAGGCACATTTCCATATAGCCTTGCCACCCCCAAGAAAGGGCTTTGACCCAGGTGGAGTTTCTTTATTCACCATTACATCAGAGCTTGTCCCTGATGGAAAGGTCTCCTACTCCCAGCACACGCTCACAGACCAAAAACAACCCTGGCTGGAACAACTGCCCGGATTGGTAACACCAGGCAATAAAAGCCAGGAAACTCGCAGTCAAGGCAGTACGCTCACAGCGCGGTGGAAAAAACCCTAACAGCTTGGATAAAGGTCAGCTTGGAATTTCCTGGCTTTTGTCATTCTGTGTTGCAGTCTTTCATGTCACTTCGACAGCAGGTTTTGTCTGTCCATTTTCATCACGGAAGAGCGCAGGTTCTGAGAAAAACACATCACCGYCGACAGGCGAGAGGGTGCCTGGTGAGACTGCGCGCAGCCGCCGTGCGTCTGCGTAACCCACGGGCCCCGGAGGAGCGGGTGCGCTCCTACGGAACCGAGCGCCGGGCGCAGCGGGATCGCTGCCGGCCGGGGCGGCTGCCGGAGCCCGGCCCCTCCGAGGGCGCTCCCGGCAGCGCCGCGGGCAGGCCCATCTGTCCCGACTTAGATGTCAGCACTGCTGAGGCTACGCTTTAATTAAAGTTGTCTCAAAGCCGATGTCTAAAATAGGTCAGGCAGATCACAGTCTGGCCGCGCCTGCTGCCCTTAGCTGACTCCTGCCGGAGCCCCGAGGGCTCGGTACCGGGACGCGTCTGCGCGGCCGCCAGCYGCGAGGTTGGCGAAGCGAATCCCGCTTTGCCCGTGGCCGTACCCGCCGGCGAGGGCCRGCCGCGGCAGCAACGCCCCGGACGGCGAGAGCCCCGGCAGGCGCGCGGTGCTGAGGGCCGCCGGTGAGCAGCCCTCCCGCGCGCTCTCCTGCCCTCGTCTGTCCTCCTTCTCCAGCAGCAAGTCGCAAACACGGGCAATTGCTAAAATACATCATTTACACAAAAAACTGTATTTGCATAATTTGGAGGGGTTAGTTTGTCTCTGGTAAATATTTACTAAACGTTAACTACAGGGAGGGATGCTTGCTTTCTGGAGTTCACACTGTGGATCGTGCTGATATTTAGATTTCTATCTCATGACAAAGTATCTATGGCTTCCATAATAGTTCAGCWTTTTCATGAGCACTTTTTTTAGCTTAATGGTCACTTTGAAATTTTAAAACTATGCCTTTTAAAAGCAAGGGCTGCAAATCCAGGACACCCATTTAAGCTTCATGTTCTGTATTGTATTGATCCTCTCAAGCTCAGCCATCTGTCTCGGTTTTCTGCTGTATTTCTCACTCAGTTCGAGTGATCAACAYATGATGGAAAACACGATGGAAAAGAATACACTGTAAATATAGGTACAGTCATATTTCTATTGGTCAGGCTAATGGAGCGTTACCCACTTATGAGCAAAGATATTAATGTTAACAGGGCTCTGAGAACATGAAGTGAGAGTATAATGGAGAAAAGAAAGGCAGCGAAGCACTGAGGAAGCCAGGTGCTGGAAGACGTGGTGCTGGTGCCTCCGGGCCGGCGCGGGGCCGCAGGAGCAGGCGGAGGGTCTGCGCTGGGAGCACAGACCAGGCGCTTCGCCCTGGAGCGAGCCGGCAGAGATTCACTGCAGCACAAATTCTCACTGCAAGAGCAAGTACCAATGAAAGGAAAAGGCAAAAAYGCTGTATTATTTTAGAATATGGATTCGAACACTTATTAAATGACAGAGAAAAGGGGACCATTTCCAGGATGGGAGGGGGGGAAGGCAGTCCTGCCTTGGCAGATGATGAAAGCCCCTGTCTCCAGCCCGCAGCCTACGCAATGCGAGCRTCCCCCAGCCTCCCTCCCGAGAGCGCCGCAGGAAACGTGCGGCGGGAGCCGCGTTTGTACTCACTGCTCGCTGGGAAGAGAGGAGTTCCTGGACATAGTCTTTGGCGATAAGTCATAGTCGCTGTCCGATCTGTAGAGGAACGACTCCCTGCGCTGGCTGTGGCCCGGGAAAGTCGTGTGCAACACGAGGCCCGACGAGGAGCTGGCCTGCGGGTCCAGCGGGCTGCGGCCTGGGGACGGGCCATTTTCCACATCGAAGCTGTGAACAAAACACGCACGGTATCACACGCGCCTGCCAAAAGGCGCCTGTCCGCGCGCCGCGCCGCGCTCAGCTCGCCCGCCCGCCCCGCGGGGCCGGCTCTCGCTCCGCGCCCGTCGGCCCCGTGGTCTCCGCTCGCAGCGGCAGGCCCGGCACGGCCGCGGCGGGGCCGGACGAGGGGAGGGACGCACCCCGCGCCGGTCAGCACGGCGCCTCTCCGACGCGCGGCCGTCTCCCCGCGGGGCCCACAGATACACTTCTACCGCAGGTGCGCGGGACTCCGCCTGAAGGTGAGACGTTTCCTTCCAAGGCTTTTTTCTCCACTACACCTRCTCTGGCTGCTCTGCAGCAGCTGTCCCCCATTCGCTTTTGCAGCACAAGGTTTGAAATCCTGCAGGCAGGAAATCCCTCGGGAGGACGCGGCCGTTCTGCGAGCTGGAAACCCACGGCTGGAGCCGTCGGCCTCTCTTTTCAGATACGTTTCACATCTCGGCCACTCGGCAAAATCAGCTCAGCCGATTTCCCACAGCTGCGCTGCAAAATGGAGGACTGCCCGAAGCAGAACCCCGAGGCTTCCGTCACGGCTTACGCTATACACCCACTTTCTTGCGGTTTTGTAACTTGGCTGTCGCAACTCGCGGCCGAAGTCACTGCGGACTCTGCAGTAAGCGGCACCGCCCGTCAGCGCGGAGGAGAGGCGGGTCGGCCTCCTCGGCGGCGGCGTTCGGCTCCCGGCTGGCTGACCCGAACGCCGGCCGGGCGACGCCAGGCGAGCTGATGGTGCCTCTGGCAGGCTCTTTGCTCTGCGCCGGCCGCCCGCGCCGCGCCGCGCCGCCCCTCGCCCGGCGCGCTGCCCCACGGCCCGCTCGCCGAGCTGCGCCAAACCCAGCCCCGTCCCGCGGCCCTCGGCACGCGGCGGAAGCCCACCGGCACCCGTGCTCTGCCCTCGCGCTCGCTGCGGCTGAGGCTCTTCTGGTGTCCTGCGCTGCCTTACGGGACCCCTTTGCACAGCTTTACTCCAGCCACGTCTTGAAATCTGAAGGCACCAGTTGCTCCAGTAGCAATGAAACAGGATGTAGAAACAAGACCCTTCTCTAAGCTGCGGCAGAGCCTGAGGCCGCTCACCCGCGCGGGGCAGCCGCGCGGGAGCAAAGCGCTCGCGGCGCGGGGGCTGCCCGGGGCACCCGGGCCGCGCGGCACTGCTCCGCGGCAGCGCGGCAACGCCGCGCGCGCTCTGCAGAAGGGACGCTCCCGTTTCTACTTTAGGCGCTTCTTGCTTCAGAAACCGATTCTTGAGGGAGTTTGYTTAGTCTCCTGCAGCTGACGCTCGGACTCGGCGCAGAAGCGAAATCTCGCGTCACAAAACRTACTAATGCAGGCAGAAAACGCCGGCAGGCTCACGCAGCCGMCGGCCTCCCCCATTCCGGCTGTTCGCCTTCCGATTCACCGCAGCACGCCGAGCCGCAGCGCGAGCGGCGCGGTGCGGGAGAGGCGCGCGTGGCTCCCCGTCGCGCGCTGCTCCCTGCCTGCCGACCGCTGCCCCCGCTCGTGGCGGCAAGCCGGCGAGGCTGGGCGCTGGGGGGAGCCGGGCAGCCCCCCGTGTGCCGAGCGCCCCGCACGCCGAGCCCCCGTGTGCCGAGCCCAGCTGCCGGTGGAGACGGCAGCGAGGGCCTGKGCTGCATCGCTGCCCGAGGAGGGCGACCACACACCCAACCGACAACAGCAAAAAGCAGGATGCACACAACCTTGAAGAAAATAAGGGAGCTTGTGCCCAGTTTCAAAGCTTACAGGTATCAAAATTATCTCGTCTTCCCGCATGAGCGCATGCATAGACACAGAGATCACTGCCAGCACAGACCAGCGACCTGGGACCCACCCGAAAGGGAAAGCAAACACCAAATGCAGCAGAAGGAAACGGCTGATGGAGACAGTTTCAGACAAAATCACTGATGTGAACATGCCGTCTCTGAACTTGGCCCTGCATCATTTATACAAAGGCCAAGCAGAACCTGGAGATATCTCTGGAGATCTYCAAGGCCCGCCTGGATGCAACCCTGTCTACCATGCTCTAGGTGACCCTGCTGAGCAGGGAGGTTGGACTAGATGATCTCYAGAGGTCCCTGCCAACCCTACTGATTCTGTGATTCCAGCTGAAGCCCTGTGGGATACTGACCAGGCAGCCCCACAACAAGGGGCTCTGTCCTCCTCGGGCACCAGCCAGACATCCTCAAGGATTAAGCCTTCTACCTCCTGATCAGAAAACCCGATTAAAATCTGAATGTTATGGCTTAGCCTATCTATAGGTCTTCCGGTGTCCGTGGGAATCGCACTTACTGCATAGCTGAGAAGAAGTAGAGGAGCTGCTAGCAGGGGTCAGACTCTCCAGCCATTCAAATCCCAGGCACCAGCCGCAAGCTCAGTTTCATGTTTTGCAGAAACATTTCAGCTTCTTGAGTATCTCAAAACTAGCACGGCTGTCCTGGAGGAGCACTGTGCTGGGTGCTGCTTCCAAGCGGTTATCTCGCAACACCGGAGGCAGCGCAGGGACTTCCCCTGCAGCGGCAGTGGCAGCGGCAGCGACACGCAGCTGCACCCACTGCGGCGGTAGTTTGTGCCACAGGCTGCTTTCTGGCCCTTTTAATTTAATTCACCAAATACTTYATATCAACAATGACCAACTGATGAATTAAAGAATAACTGATGAAATATCAGTAACAACACATTGCATGTCGGGCATTGCAAACTCTGCTTAAGCAATTAYATTTCTAACATAATTATTTATTTTTGTGTGTGTGTGTGTTGGGTGGGGGCTGCAGATAATTATTTTTGATGTCTCCAAAAASTATTTACTAGCGTGGAGAAATACAGCACTAGGTCTCCTGACGGTTGCACTGTTCCTCATGGCGGTAGATAGAAGATAACTACTTTGTTCCTGTGCTATTTGCTCCTACACATGGTTGCTGAGAAGGGTGAACACAAGCACCAGTGCAAAGACATCTGGACTCCTGTGCAACTTAAATGCAGGGCGCTAGTGTAGTAAGAGTATGCATCAAAGGGGTTTCTTCTGCCTGCCATGCTTTATTACCAAGTTTACTTACCAGATTGCTTAAGCACATTTTGAAACTCATAGTGGCTCAATTAATAGTCTTTTCTTCTATTCTTTATTATCTGTTCTTTTACAAATGGCAGCTTGAGTACACTTTATTTCTGCCCACAAGATCAACACAAGCAAATTAGCTCTATAACTATGGTATCTACAAAGAACTGCCAGCAGAGAATTAATCCATACCTGTTCAGAAAATTAACTCTGATTCAAAACATTTTATTGCAAAACTTCCAAGTTTACTGACAAGAAGAGCAAATATAGCAATGAGCTAAATCTGGTCATTTAGTTGAGCAGGGCAGCCACTGGCTGTTTGCCGCAGTCAGGGGACGGACACAGCGATCCCCTTCAAAGGCAGAGTTCACCCATGAGGTTTGAAAAGCATCYGAAAAGCAAAGGGAGGGTGGCAGTGGCAAAGCTGATGGAGGAAGCTTTTGCAAAGATGGCTACAGGGCAGCAATGGAGCAAGTTTCCTAAATAGGGAAGTATCTGTCTAAGATCTAATTTTGCTTGGTTTACTGTTGTATGGAGTCTGTACCTYGAGGAAGGTGGAAGACACTCAAATCCCTGTCCCTTCCCCTCTTTCATTTACCCTTCTCTTCCCTTCCCCCTCTTATATCATTAAAAATGTTGTTCTCCACCAGGCCAGGCCCCTCYGGAGCCACTCCCACAAAAATTCCCACGCAAGCCCTGAGGGATTTTCCATCCCTTTGAAAGACAGAGCAGTTTCCCAGCTGGCGGCGCAGGAAGGAGCCTCGGCTCTCTCTGACCTCTGTTGAAGGTGGAGGGATGTCATGTCTTGGCAAAGACGACAGAGCTCCCTAAGAAACAGTTTTCCAYGCACCTCTCAAGGTTTCCAGAGCTGTAAAGTAGTTGTGGCTCACACTAGRATGAGCCACAGATATTTAGCTTCTTTCTGCAGGAACCTGAGAGAGAGAGAAGCTGGCAGCCCAGCTCAGCACCTGCAGCCATGCCGTGTGGTCCATGCCTGCTGTAAGCCATTGCAAGTGTAGATGCACAGTCCTGGCTGCACATTGCACGTGCTCCCCACGCCAGCCCCAGTGACTGGGAAGCTGCAGCACACATTGCACAGCTAACCCAGCTAGAAAGGCATTTTTCTTTCCTTCTACAGGCTTTGCTTTCAGCCAGGTTGGCCCCCTCACCTGGCTCACCACGTTGCCACGTGAGCACTAGAGCAAGGAGGTGACACAACCACGGGGTCAGGGCTGGAAAAGGCCAGGACTGCTCTTTGCAGAATAGCCTGCCCTGAGACTCCTCACACTTCTTCAGCTCGTTGCCCGGTAGCCTAAGCGGAGCTCTCCCTGCCACAGTTCCGCCTTTCTCCGTCCCCCAGCAAGACCACACATTTCCATCCACTTCCCCTTCCTTGGGCCAGAGCCGGCGCTCAGCCAACCATCTGCCAAGCCGTTAAGTGAACAGAAAATTACTGACAAAAAAGGAAAAAACAACAAAAAGTGAAGGCTAATCAGAAGTTTGTGGTTATTTCTGCAAAGAGCGAGTGTTCATCTTTTTGTTCTATTTTGCGTGTGTTGCTACGCACTGGCAGACTGGCTGTACAAAGAGTGAGCAAAGTGCTCCTCAGGATGGCCAAGACCCACCATCAAGTCTCTACTGTAGTGATTATTTCACAGGTACAGAAACTCAAATACCAGAAACTGTTATTTCTCCCAAACTACCCACTATCAGCAGAAGATGGCCTGATAGGTGAAGAGCAAGAGTTTAGCCCTGGGTATTCAGCTCGCAGCTGCACTCTCAGTGTATCAGCTGCTCCTGGTCCATACCCTCAYCTACCTGGAATTCCTTCTTCCTGCTGCGAAAATGGCTCCCAAACAAACATTGCTGAGATTGATAAGCATTGCAATTAGACTGAGAGGTTGCCCTCAAAGAGCTGCACTTTCCAACTAAATCGTCTCACTGGAAGTGAACTGCTGAGCTCCTTTGGGAAAATGTCATCATTCCCATTCAGTGCAGCTTCACATTCCAGATATTCCATGGATTATAGGAGTTCTCACCAAAGCTTTCAGAACTGCACAGTCTTACCTAAGCGGAAAACAGTTGCATCTGTTTAGATAAAAATAAGGATGGCAAAGTACGAGGCACTACTACAGCAGGCTAGAGACAATTTGCTTTGCAGTTTGTCTTCAAGCAGGAGCACTAGCAGCAAAGACATCCTATTTATGAAACAAGAGCAGGCCGGTAGTGGAGCAATGCAACACATTTTAGAGGTAAAAATGAGTAAACATTTGATCTGCATTCCGCAGCGACGCCAGCTCCCGAACTCCGTTTGACCGCGCGGGGCGCAGCGGAAGCAGCGAGCTACACCCCGGCGCAGGCTGCTCCCCTCCCGGTCGCCCCCGCCTCCGGGCGCCCTGGGTGCCGCCCCGGCAGGCTGGGCGGGYGCGCGGCAGCGCAGCAGGTGCCCTCGGCAGAGTGGGAACTGGCGTTTCTGCTGGGGGATACTGGGCCGCGTTTTGATTCCAGTGGGGACGACTCCTGCATGCTTTTGATACGSGGTGGGGAGGGGGTATTAAAAAAGGAACGGACGCGTTTGCTGCTCCGCTGCGGCAGAGAGGTCCTCTCCTCAGCCATGGTCTGCTCTTTCACACCAGCACTTGTGCTTCCAACAGRTGCTGTGGTAAGTCAGCACTACTGTAACTTAAAATTGTGTTACATAAACGCATTCATCATAAATCCATTACCTAAGGTTTTTATAAATCATTCAAGAAAAGTTACATAAATATCTGTTCCACCTAGAAGATCTCCTCTAAAAAACGTTGCTGGTTTTATCACCTTGTTTTACAGCCTTGGGAACTCGCAACTCCTGCGACACCTAGGAGACCTCCTCTAAAAAATGTTGCAGGTTTTATCACCTTTTTTTACGGCCTTGGGAACTCGCAACCCCTGCGACAATCACAGGTGGAAATGGTGTGTCCACAGCTGGCTGAAAGGCAGAGCTCAGAAGGTCGTCATCAGTGGCGCAGAGTCTAGTTGGAGGCTTGCAGCTGGTGGTGTCCTCAGAGTCTTGTTCCACTCATTCCTCAGTGACCTGGATGAGGGGATGGAGTACCTCCTCAGCAGGTTTGCTGATGATCCCAAGCTGGGAGGAGTGGCTGAKACACCTGAGGGCTGTGCTGCCATTCAGAGAGACCTGGACAGGCTGGAGAGCTGGGCAGAGAGGAACCTCCTGAGGTTCAACAAGGGCAAGTGCAGAGTCCTGCACCTAGGGAGGAATAACCCTAGGCAGCAGGACAAGCTGGGGGCTGACCTTCTGGAGAGCAGCTCTGCAGAGMAGRACBTGGGAGTGCTGGTGGACGACAAGTTGACCATGAGGCAGCAATGTGCCCTTGTGGCCAGGAAGGCCAATGGTCTCCTGGGGTGCCTTAGGAAGAGTGTTGCCAGCAGGTCGAGGGAGGTGATCCTGCCCCTCGACTCAGCCCTGGGGAGGCCTCATCTCGAGGACTGTGTCCAGTTCTGGGCTCCCCAGGACAAGAGAGACATGGAGCTACTGGAGAGAGCCCAGTGCAGGGCTACGAGGATGATCYGAGGGCTGGAGCACCTGCCCTRTGAGGACCGGCTGCGAGAGCTGGGCCTCTTCAGCCTGGGGAAGAGCAGGCRGGGAGGGGATCTTATCAAYGCACGCGAAACCCTTCAGGGAGGGTGGCAGGTCTGGCAGGGGCCAGACTCTTTTCAGTGGTGCCCAGTGCTAGGACAGGAGGCAACAGGCACAAACTGAAACCCAGGAAGTTCCACCTGAATATGAGGAAAAACTTSTGTACTGTGAGAGTGACGGAGCACTGGCACAGGTTGCCCAGAGAGGYTGTGGAGTCTCCTTCCCTGGAGACATTCAAAACCCGCCTGGACACGATCCTGTGCAGCGTGCTCTAGGTGACCCTGCTTGAGCAGGGGGTTGGGTTAGACAGACCCCAGAGGTCCCTTCCGACCTCGACYGTTTTGTGGTTCTGTGAGGCTGTGAGAAGGCCCCTGAGGACCTGCAAGGTGCCGAGCCCAGCGTCGGCGCCAGGAGGAGCGGGTGCAGCGTCCGCATAGGACAGGCATCGGCTCAGTGCTGACGCCAGCCAGTGCCGTGATCCACACAAAAGAAAACAACTGCGAAGCGAAGACCTGACCGACAGTCTTTTGGAAAAGTTCGGCCACAGTCGCCTCCGACGTCGCCCCGAGGCCTTTTCATTTTTCAAGGCATTTTTCAAGGCAGATTCAGAAATGGGCAGTCTGGGAGCTGTTTTGGGAGCTCGTCCCACAGCGCCGCAGGGCTGTGGCCCGCAGGAGACGGCGCCGGGCCCTCCCTCCGGAGCTCGGCAAGGGCTAAACCCAACAGCAGCGCTCCCGACTTCCTCGGGAGAGGAGGAGGCAGGCTCAGCCGGGGGAGCGCGCAGGAGGAAACGGACAGGCGGCGGCGGGGAGGCCCCCGCTGGGCCGCCCTCGCCCCTCGTCGTTCCAAGAAATCCCGCGGAATCCAGGAAGCGGGAGCGCCGAGGGGGACGGCAGGTGGCAGGCGTCAGCCGCGGCCGGCCGCGCCGCGCGCCCTCCGGCCCCCTCCGAGGCCTCTCCTGCGACGCGCCGGTGAGCGCGCCGTGCCTAGGCGCAGGCCCTCCGGCCCACCTCAGCTGAACCGCCCGGCGCAGCCAGGCTTCCCGCGTCCGCCTGCGAAGCAGAGAGCACGAGCCGAAGCAACCACCCTGCTGCCCAGACCCGGCGGTTTTACCGGGCTACGCTAAAACCCGTGGCACCCCTTTGCGCCAGGGCACGCCGGCCCTGCGGACGCCCGTTCCCCCGGCACCGGCACGGCCCGCTGGTGCTGGCGTCCCTGCGCTGCCCGCGCCGGGGACTAGCCACGGCAGCCTCCCGCGCCGCAGCGGCCTCCGGCCTGGCAGCGCACAGCTCAGGCGTACACCTTCGCCGGCGGAAGCCGGCACATCCCGCGCACTTCCCGCGCTCCGGCCTTTGGGCGCCTTGATCCASCTCTGAGAGCAGCCTTTGGGGCACGACTTTTCGGTGGAGTAGCAAAAAGGAAGAGACAGCAGCAGAAACACGTTCTCTCTGAATCGGCACTGCCTGCCWGCAGCCTTAGGATGCGATAAGCTTCATCTTAACAATTTTTTAAAAAGACTGCTTCCATGATTTTGATGCAATTCAGAATCATTTGAATAGTGAGTCACTGCAAATCACRTGGTTTCCCTGAGCGCTATGCAGCTCCTGCTTCTAGATTCGTGATATATAATACAAAGATAGACAACAGTCTATCAAACGAGGCAGACACACGTATTTTTTTGTCTCTGTTACAAAGTTAGGCTTTTTGTGAGCMCGGCAGCGCAGGTCCTACAAGAGGCGCTGCCACCTGCTCTGCCTCCGCAGAGCCGTCCCGCAGGGTACTTGCTACTCCTCACCCTCCCGCTACGGTACTGTCTTCACTGGGGCATCAAACACCTCCCGACACAGAGGACTGCAGGTAGCTCTGGCAGACTCTGCGAATGATGAAGATCCTCTTGCAGTCGCTACAAGCCCGTTTCTCACAACAATATGCTAGCTGGATTTTAAAAAGCATTAAGAGTGAAAAATGCTGTTTCTTACATCCACAGATCTGCACAAGCACGGCTGTTCCTCTCTGCTATCTAATTTTGTGCACCTGCTTCCCCTTAGGAGAACAGCTTGCTGCTTTTCCTAAATGTTTTTTTATGTGTAAAGGGCTGTGCTTAAACCCTTGCTTCCAGCAGCACTTAATAAAACAGGCTCGAGCGCACACACGGGGCGTGCCTGAGCTGGACACCTCAACACCAAGGCAAACGCCGGAGCACAGGCGCTCGGCTCCACGGACAGCGAGGTAAAATCCTCGCTTCGCTACCCGGAGTCACCTGCTGGAGGAGCCAGCCCCTTCGCATCAAGCGACAAGCAACACCGCTCCTAATCCAGCTCCCGCTRGAAGGTCTCTGACCAGCGTGGAGGGCTTTACACCCCCAAAATTGAAAGGGTGTCACAGTTACAGAGCACCCTCAATGTGGAGATACCTGCAGGGCTTTCCCCTTGTATCYGCAACGAGGAAGACTCTCTGCAGCACTGCTTATCTGCTTGCAGAAAGCTGCTGGTGTCGCTACAGCACGTGGGAGCCAAAGTCAGCCGCCAAAGCAAACCTCCCCGACGGTCCCTCGCCTCCGCTCTGCCCTCCGCACCTCCGGCACTGGTCATTTGTTCTGGAGCTGCTTGGTAATGTGCCACTAAGGGGAACATCTGGTTGCATCCGAGGGGCTCTCAAAACAGTGCAAATCCCTCCTTTATGCTTGTTTCTCATGTGACTTTGAATTACTTTTATTTCCAAAGCCTAAACATTCATTCCTCCTGAAATAAGGCTACGAACCTCTTGTCAGTCCCTCCCCAGCATGGTATTTCRTAACCACCTGGCACAGAAAATCCAGCAGCACTCGCTTCAGGACTCGTAATGTAAACTGTCATCTGCTGCAAAACGTGTTATTAGGCCTCGGTGTGTATTACAAAGCAAAAATATATGGTTACTTGCCTTTGTTATCTCTGAATATAGAAGTTCTCTCTTCCTACCAGTTCTCTTGTTCAGCAGGTAAACTGGAGGCAGCACGAGTGGAGCCCCCGTAACACCCGCAGCCCGTTTGACCCCTTGTCCGGGGTGCCGCAGGAGCTCTGCTTGCCTTATAATTAGCAACAGCTTGGACTCCCAAGCCCTGATTCAAATACCCTGATCCAAAYAGGGAGAGCGGGGAGCTCGGGAAGCCCCTCTGCAGTGCTGGGGAGCACAGGACAGAAGTACCGATGGACRGACAGAGGCCTCACGGCTCCCGCCAGCAGAGAAAAGTCATCCAGCCACCAATATAGCATGAGCGCTGTTGGGTCTTCAAGTATTTTACAAAGTGCTCATTTCGGTTTTTAAAGACCTATTCACCACGAAGGCCCAAGAACATGCTTGTTCAATAGCTGATGCAATTACTGCCTAAAACTCAGCCTTTTACACATCAGATGCTTGAGTCGTTACTTCACCTCATCCCCAGTCATTCATCAGCTCTAGTTAAACCTAATAAGCTGGAAAACAGCTAGGAAAAATTGCTTTCCTCGTTTCCTGCCCCAAGGAAGGCCCCGCACCAGGGGGTCTGCAGCYGTTCGTCATGTCCGAACAGCCCCTGGGGATACGGTTGCTAAAGGACATAGTGGAGGTAAAAATGGTCTTGGATTTTCTTCCAGTGTGTGKGGGGGGTGTCCAAGAAATCTAACCCTTTTCATGCCTTCTGCAGATAAGCAGCTTGAAAACGTTATCCTGTAACAAGCTAACATCATGTGGTTGTTAAGTCGCTCAGAGAAGAAATCCTGAATTCTATAAATCAGTTGCTGTTTTTCCAAATGCACATCCTTGGCTATTTTATCATCTTACTATGGTTTTACTGCCTTAATCTCTGGAAAATACAGGGCACAGTCGAATCCAGCAGCCACCCTCCCCGTTTTCATTACCAAAAACGYGTGGCGGGGTGGGGGGAACCACTCCCAGCACAGGCAGCAATTCCGCTTCCTAAGGGATTTTCTTTTTCCTTCTGAAGATACTCTAAATAGCAAACTGCAGAATAGCTGCTCTTTCCCCCCACTGTTATTCCCCAAAAGAAGGCACTAAAAGCCCGGCCCCTTCCTGCTGTGAAGTGCTTGTCCGACTCGCCCAGCAGTACAGACCGTACTGAGGTTCCCTCAAAAACACAGCATCTGAACTGCTTTTGACAGGGATCTCAAGCCAAAGAGAAAAAGGAGAAAACAGTCTGACCTACTGCATGCTATATTCAGCCGACGCCGCTCCCCTCCTTCGCCCGGGCTCCGCCGCCCTCTGCCCCGCGCCGCCAGCCGCCCCAGGGCCGCCCCACGGCGCTGCTGCAGCGGCCGGGCTGGCGGGGCCTCCTCCCAAACACCCTGCTGCCCTGCCCCAAGGAGACCCCTTAGAGCTCGCTCTGCCCGCTACAGTGAGCGCACAGGTTGGCCGCGCGGCAGCACTGCTCGTGGCCCGTGTCACAGGCAGCGTGCGAACAGCGCGACGTTCCCGCCTGGCCTCCAAGGAGACAACCGCCTTATTTTAGCACCACCTCTCTGCAAAATACGACTGCTCCTCCACGCAGATGTCTGCACTCATGTTCCCAGGCAGTATACATACATATATATATATATATATCTGTCTCTGCTGACTGTTAYGGTCTGTTCAGCATCATTTGAGCTTTTACGATACATGCAAGTGCAATAACACTGTACAGACTCTCCTTCCCAACACGTAAGACAGGGGTGCTGCCTTGCGTGAGAGCAGCTGCACCCAGGGGCTGGTTCTTCCCAAAACTGCTCCTACCCTGAGATGTTTTCGGTAAGCGCATTCAGCAGCAATTTTCACTGCTGCTTCACCACAGTCTCAGAAAGTGGATGCATCAGGTCCCACATGGCCTTTTCTCCATCAGGGTATTAGCAGTAACAAAAGAGGAATTATAATCACATATTGCATCTTTTATGAATGCACCTTAAAGTATCTCATCTACCTATTAAGTGCTATCAACATTCTTCCCAAAGCAGACAGTGTGTTAACAGCAAAGGCAAGAAACGCGCCCAGGCCTCAAGGGTCCCACAGAGCAGCCCCTGCTTCCAGCATGCACAAAAACATTCCCGTATCTGTATCTAACCGGATCAGCACGATGCTGCTGGCCAGAGGCACGGCTTATTTCACGCCGACCTTGGAAAGCGGGACGCCTGGCACGGCTCCGGCGGACTCGGCCTTTCAAACACGCCAGGACGCTCCCAGCAAGCCTGCCGGCGCCGCCCGAGCTCGGCTGGCTCACGCGGGCCGCACCGAGGCATCAAATACAAATCAAATAGCTGTTCTGATCTGCTGTCAGACAGGCTGGAGGTAGGAATAAAATGACAATAATTTCCAGCAGTTACAGAGACCACAGATTTTTCCATTCTACTTGGCTAATCTGAACTGGAAGGAAGGAAGGCCATCGTGTCATAAGATTTACAAATTTTCTGCGCAAATATGTTGAAGTACTCTGAGCCCACCCACAAGTACTGAAGTCAAGTCAAGCTCTGAATGTGGGGAATGCTATTGCACTAAGAACTGCACCAAGCCATTGCATCTGATTCGCAAAGTCACTATTTGACTGAGTTACTGGGTTGATTTCCAGAACTTGTTTCCAGGTTCCCTGCCAGCAAAGGGAGAATAAAATGTCCTAAGACTGTATTCAGATTATTAAATCCTTGGATTCTCCCAAAAATATTTGATTTAGTTAGGTGTATTTCAGGAAAATTTTACTTGCTTCAGGTCTGTCTGTACCCTTCACGCGTTATACCAATAGGCAAACACGGTGTACCTAGCAAATGCAAGGTATACTGATGTGATCTCAAGGGCAGTTTGCTTTACAGCTCTTATTGATCACTTCAGCTCCAGCAGACGCTTAATGCAAAAGCAGCCTCGCTGAAACCAAGAGCATCTGCCAAGCGGTACTATTTGAGGAGAAAATATTAAGGATGGAAAAATCCGGCCCTTTGGCAGAAGGAAGCACACTTACTCTTGCTAAGTGCTCGGGTCCTGACCAGACTGCCGGYGTACCGCAGGAACGAGGGCTGTCGACAATGCGGGAACATTCGTTATAACTACTTTATTGGCGATCGTGGTATTTTTGCTSCCCCTCCAGCAGGCGCGTGCAGAGCGAGGGCTCGCGGCGGCACCTTGCTCTGCTCGCGGCGGCGCTGCCGGCGCCAGGCTTGCCCCCGCRGCGTGCGGCAGCCCCGCAGGCAGCTGCGCCCCGTGACCAGCGGAGCGGAGGCAGGGCAGAAGCTCTGCAGCACGTGTCACCTAGCCCGTGCCCCCGGTGACCTCGTCCYGGGCAAGGAGGCCCTCGGACCTCCAGCTGTGGCCGAGCTCAGGATGCCGSGCTTCTGACGCCGGTCCACTACTGATCTCGAAACCCCTGCAAAGCAGGCAAACRGGATTACCTATGACCCCACTACATCCATTCTTTGGAGTTTTTAAATCTCAAATCTCAACAATTACTATTAAATGATGATGAACTCTCCTATTCCTCCCCTTCTACAGAGCCTGMAGTGCCTGCTGGTGCTTCCTCCTGATCTCGGTCCCTTCCTCTCCATCCGTTTCACCACTAAACCCACCTACACCTTCCTCAGTCCTCGCTGTGACCTGTGACAGCCTTCCTTTCCAGCGTCCGCTTCTCCATCCGAAACAAGTCTGCCTGTGTGTGCCCGGGGCAGCCTCTCTGGGAGGCCCTTTGCCGACCAGCCTTGTCCCAGTTTTCTCACTCTCATCACGACAGTGTACAAATCTCTTCCTGCTCTCGGCTCCCATTGCTCATCTGAAACTCCCAGCTATCTGCTTTCTGTACGCTCACTTTCACAACCATCCTGTGACTCCTCTGGAGCATGTTTATGCTTGCAAGAGTCTTCATCCGCTTATTGCCAAATTATCTTCTTGCTGAAGTCCTACCTCAAATCATAATCCTTCCATAAAGCCCTTCAAAACAGCTTCTGCCAGACTCCTACACTGCCTCCACTCCTAACAACCTGTCATTAGACACGCTGCATCTGAACTGTCTTCGCTACATTTTTTAAAACCTCCTGGGAAAGAATTATTTCTCTGATGTGAACATAGATAGCGCACTGTTGGCACCCAAAATATCATTTAATAACACTTTTATTTTCTTGAAACCTGCAAAACTTCTCAAGACCTGCTTCAGGGCTCGGTTTGATCTTACTTAATTAGTGATCTCTTAGAAGTTCTATTTCATGTTGAAAATCATTTGATGGAATTACTATTTTGGAATCACTTACGATAAATCATAAAGCCAAATTGTTCAAAAGAAATAAAGACATGGGAGCACCGAGCAAAACATACTGCAGACCCAAACTATGAATATGTTAAATGTAGCTATCAGTCACCAAGTCCAGTAGTAGCACACAATGCAAAAATACAGCCATAAGCACTTACAGCTTAGGAAAAAAATATTACTAGAATATTTACTACAATTGATTACAATTTAATAATGCAGTAGGTGAAGTATTCAGTGTGAGTAAGCATAAACGTGCAGGCWTGGCACAAAATCATTTTATCTGACTGCATCTTAAGATTCAAGTCAACATAATAAAAGCTTCATTCTCGAGTTAACAGAATTTAGATATTCCAAACRTTTTATTGTATTTATAAAGGTTTGTACTGAGATAATGAGGAAAGAGTTGGTAGGGGCAATCAAAGTCCAAAATGGGCCTATTTAAAAAAACTGACAAATTGTGTGAGGGCACTGAATGTTGCAAAAGCAGAAGGCAGTAAACACAGATGAATTATTTCCAGGGACAAAAAGGGACGTTTGATTTCACTGAGGATGGGGACAGGCGGTGGCCGAGTGAGCCCGGCGGTGGCCGAGTGAGCCCAGCCGTGCCCGCCAGCACCCCCTTCCCGGCAGGGGCTCAGCCCGGCCCCGTTTGCCAGACACCGGTTTGCAGATCCGTAAGGACACCAGCGGCAGACAGCAGCGTTATTCCCAGGGCTCAGGCACGCGCAGGGGGAATTTAACCCTTCATCTACTGGCAGAAAGTCTGCATGTGTTAGGTCACAGTTAGCCAAATATTTTTAATTAGAGGGATGGATTAAAATTAGCCTGCTTAAACTTAGCATTAAACCACAGCAGGGGAAGGGCAGACTTCTGAAGCCGCACTTTGCTCCAGCCCGGCTCCGAACGCCCTTGCCCGGCGTGGGTAGCACCCTGGCAGACACCCAGTGGAGCACCCGCTCTGGGGAGGGCGAACATGGACCCCACGGGCACTGCCGAAGCTTTCCTCCTTGTTTTCTGTGCTTTTGTTGAACTTGGGCTGAAGTCAGGCTCAAGCCCTCTTTCCAACAAGAAATGTGCCAGCTCTGAGCTTTCAGGTTAGAAAACCTTTCTAAAATGTGTTTATGTACTTGAAATTGGATGATGTCCAAGAAACCAATCAGTCACGGGGCTGGCTAGCTATCTGTCTGCCAGCCTCGGGGAGCGTCTGGAAAAGATCAAGATTACAGGGAGAGGGGAGGAGAAAAATAATGGGTATTCCCTTTCCACCAGTCAGTCAGAATAAAATGTGACAAGCTATATTAATAACCARGCGTCACCCAGCAAAGCATCTGACCAAGGGGAACATAAAATACCAGGCAGATAGCAAGGACCTGACGGCCAGTCATGTGAAGCGCAAACAAGATAGCTGGCTGGGACGAGATGCAATCAGAGAAGAAACCCTAAGGTTGAGGCGGCCAAGCCCTTTCGTTCTTAGCAGAGCCGACGTTAAACAGAGTTTGCGATCATCACCTCCTGCTAAGGTTCTACTTTAAATGTACAAGGGAGACGGCTGTGTTTAGCATAAGCTGTCAAACAGAGCACAGAAGAAAACAGTACGTGCCATACTGACAAGCCACGTAAAAGTGTCACCCTACTTAAGAGCAAAGATTTATTACTGGCGTTTGGTGGGAACATACCTTATTTTTTATGGTCTCCATGTTCTCCCAGAAGGTGTTTCAGATTTTTAGTTTACTATCGTAAGACATGTTCTCTATGACTTAATCCAACAATACAGACCTTTCTGTGTGCCATTACCCAGCCCCAGTCTGAAATCATTATAATTCTGTCTCCATTTGTACTTGCAGACTCCAACGGTCTCAATAAGCGAGGGCAGAGCTGCCCTAAGCCACCGACCGCCAAGGGCCACCGTTCTGCGCAGGCGCATCAGCACGCATCTCCCACGGTTCGCTGCGGGACACTGGCACAAGGCGGCAGCACGAAGCGAATGCCACGGAAAGGCAGCCACATTTAACCACTGTCTTGTCTTGGATGATCCCCTGGGGAAGGCAAGTTTCCTTTCCTGTCGGATAATCACAGAAATCTCTCTTTTCGATGGTGTCAATAGGATGCCTCAATGGATTTCCTTCCCTCGGTGCCTTTTCCACACCCTGCCCCTAATGCACTACGACACAAACAGTGTTGGGCAGCTGCAGACATCCAATAAAGCTCAGCAGGACCAAGGGATGTGGCAGGACGGAGGGATGTGGCAGGACCGAGGATGCAGCAGGACCTGCCCCTCCGCGCTGCTCAGCAGGCTTAGGGGTGCGAGAGAGCTGTCTGGGCTGCATTAACAGCCAGTTCTCACCCACGCGGCACGAGCAGCAGGAGGTGAGGGCTAGCGGAGGAAAGTCCTCCATGGGATGCTACGCTAAAAGCTACTTGGTCCCTCCAAGGGATGAAGAGTTGGCCTAAATCCTAAATTATACTGSTGACCCATGGAAGGAGAGGGCTTCTCAAGCAAATTCGCAACACAGAAAATGTGCATAAGCCTAACAGAGCGGCTTGTTGACTGTCAAGATTAAACAGATTAGTTGATAAACCGGAGTAATTTGTCACAGAAATAATATGTTAGCAATTGTCCTTCCTGGCCTCTTGTAGAAGTTTCTCAAGCATCTGAATAGCTATTTTTGTACTTGAACCTCTTTCCAGTACAAAGAAGGTTCAATAACAGCATTCAAGTGCAGAGGAGTTGGACTGGCTGCACTCAGTCTTCACAAGAGTATGAAATTCTTGCTGCAGTCCAAGAAAGAAAAATCACTTAGCGCTAATAAGGTCTTTTTTTTTTTTAACCACTGATTAAATAGATATTCACAAGATAGGGTACAATGGCTTTGATGGAGCCACCGCAACCTATTACATAAATCCTCATTCGTGCCCATGAGAGCTTTTCCTTTTTTTAGTAACAGAAGAGAAAATGCAGCCATGTAAAGGGTATTAACTTGCATTAAAATGTGACTGGTAAGTTTATGATGTAAAGTAGCAAAGAGATTCCACCTTCGGGCCGGAGAGGCCGGCTGCCGCGCTGCGCCGGCCGCGAGCCCGCAGAGCCGCCGCGGCTCCGCTCCCAGCACGAGCGAGCCCTCGCGCGCGGCGCCCGGCTCCGGGGCCGCAGACGCACACCTCCCCTGAAGGAGAGCACTCACTCGCAGAAGCCCAGGACTGCCTGCAAGGAAAGCACAGCGTCATCTGCGGGGGCTGGGTACGTTCAGAAACTCTATTAAATATGCCGTAAATGCTCCTCCTCTGCTGGCATCGTCCTCGGAGCACTGAGCAACGTGCCTAACGCACGTCATGCCTCCCTTGCCTGCTGCAAGGTAGCCGTGAGACTCCAGTCGGGCCCTCGGGCCCTGGAGACTTGCGCAAAGGCCTGAACCCAGCGGGGACCAGCGCCAGGCCTGGGATCCAAAGACGAGACAGATCCCTAGTGATTCGCTTCCTTGGGGCTAGCGTGGATTTTTCTGCATGTAGGCAGAAGCCCTTGTAGGTAGCAGCATCTTAAGTCAGGTTTGAAGATTATGCTAGCGTACGAGTATGAATACTGCGCGTTCAGTACGAAGCACACTATTTACGCTTTCACGTGCTGTTTGACCTCATTTGCTGGACTTGCTCTGCTGGTGCTAAAAACGGACCGGGAAACGAGTAACAAGTATGCAGTTTAAAGAAAGTATTTTTTAAAAGACAGTATAATTTTATTACAGTGAAGCAGAGGGTCTGCTTGTTCTTCTAGATGCTGCTCCAAACAATTTATCATCTTTATAGATGAAAAGAAAAATGTAGGCAGCCTTTTGTGATTTTGGTGAAACTARGACATTCACTGTATATCCCCTTCAAACAGCTAGCTATTGCTTGAGCTAATATTTATTCTCCAGATTTTAAAGAACGCCTCTTTGCGCTTTCTGCATGGCTAGATACAGAGAGAGCATCTCCTTTGCTCCCACTTTCCTCCAGCAGATCTCTTTTCTCCTAAGTGTCTCTAACTGTAAACACATGAAATCAAGTCACAGACTTAATCCGGACAGACTTAATCTCCCTGGCGTGAGTGTATCACACAATAGTGGAAGCTTGATGGTCATTAAGGACTCGATGATTTGGCCCAACTCCAGGCCTCAAACTAGTAGCTAATATCCTCAGGGAGACAGTATTGAGAGGTGCATTGATCTCGATCAACCTCTAACTTCAGGAGCAGACAACGCGCAGTGAAGACATTGCTACGCCTGCCCTTCCTTCCTCAACTAGAAATCAGAGCTCCACAGCCAGKTGGCCCTGTGGGAGGTGGTGAGGATGGGCCAGGGCAACCTGGTGACTGGAAGGCCAACYGCAACGCTCCCTGGACCTGCCTTGCCCCTTGCAAGAGGGCGGCTAGGTTATGCCTGCTCGGAGTGATGGGGAGCCCTTCCAAAAAGCCATGCAGTYGGTACAAGTCCACATCATGGTTTTTCACAGCTAGATAGGACACAGTTTCTAGCCTATTGATCCACTGTCCTGAGATACGTCATTGTCACTGCCTATGTTCCCCACATTCATTTGCCATTCATGTAGACAACATGCAGAACTAATCCATTTTTTTCTGCTCCTAAGCATCACAGATAAGGATTAACAAGAAAAATGTCTTTAGAAGACGGCCAGGCTCTTCTTAATCACAAAACTGGACACAGGAAAGCACATCCTGACACTAACTTTAATCTCTCTGGYTGTTTTGCCTCTCTGTCAGCTTTGTTCTGCAAGGCACAACTGGGCCAGCAGAACTAGGAATTTAACTCACTAATGTCACCCTCAGTCATAAATTCATTCTCTTCTTCGTGATGTCATCCAGCTCCGGGGTGTCATACTCACATGGATGATAAGCCACTTCTCTTCAGGAATTGTATTGAGATTCCTGGGCTGACCCTGAGCCATGGATCTCATGGCTGGACCTGGAGCCAGTGAACTGAGTAAGGGCCAGCAGCTGCGACAGCTCTTGAAGACCAAGAGCTGGGAAGAGTGATCAGGGACTCCTGCACATCAGGACTGGGACAGACTGCAGCACCTTGGCGGGAAGTTCCCTTGCCCAGTATTCGAACCATTCTTATCCACGCTGATATTCTTGCTAGTCTATCTCACATAACAGCACAKAAGTAATTACATGACTAACACTGTGGCTAGCGCCACTAGCGAAGGATTTCAGATTCCTTGGTGCTGAGGCCTGGGGAGTATCCTACATGGCACCACATTAAATGTTTGAGAAAGAAATCTATTGCATTTGCTGCTCTGAGGGAAAAGGTCACCCTACCAGAGACACCCATCAGGTAAGCCTGGAATGAGGTACCTAACACAGACCATTTCACCATTGCCTTCATATTTTAATTAACCTCTCCTTCAAAACTAATTGCTAAATCATCTTTGAATGTCTTCCTGTGCTAAGAAAGTGATAAAAATTGAACAGAAATTTCAAAATACAGCATACAATAAAATTAAAACAGAATTATGCATGATCAGTGTAAAAATAATAGATTTACATAAGATAATTGAACCATAAAATTTGATTTAGTGCTTTCCAGGTGCCTCGCTAACTCGCACTTTCTATAATTTTTGAAGAACTCAAGCTCTACAATAAAACTTTAAGGAATCAATTATAAATAGAAGGACCTAACTTTTTTTCCTCTTTCTAAATACAGATTATGTTTAAGTAATATTTAGCTAACTTAAAGCAAAAAGAGTTGAGCTTCTCAGGAGTAAGCAGTTCAGAGCTGTACAGATACAAACTGAAATTTAACAGATCAGTATTCCACTGTTTTCGAATGCGCATCAAGTCTTCTGTTTAGCATTAAGGAGGAATTACCTTCCACCTGCCGTCAGCACACATCAGCACGCTAGCGTGGCTACGGGGAATTAGCTGCCCAGGTTCACATGCTCTAGGGTAACAAGGTGGAAAGYGGTGGCCACCTGTGAGACAGCTGGAGCTCAGAGGCAGGGAAACGGCTTGTGTGTTCAGCAGGCGCGCTGGGTCATGCGAGGAGCGTGCAGGCTCCCGCAGATTTATTTCTCTTTGGTTAATCATTTTATTATATGTTTACATGCGTATTGCAAATATCTGACAAGTATTAGGCGACCGCTGAAGAGAGAACAGCCTCTTCTAATTAACAGAAAGGTGCGTTACRGCTCCTGCCTTCGTGCCGCAGAAGGGGAACGTAGGGGCCGACTTCTGCAGCTTCACTGACTCAGCACCCTGTTGGCACCCCGCAGACCTGCTGCCTCCAGCTTCCCACTGCACTTGCGGCTAGATATGATGAGTTTGTTTCTTTGGGTTTTTTTAATCTAAAGCCTTTGAAGGGTGAATCACTAAGAAATATTCAGTATCAAAGACACGAGTTATATAGGTAAACTGTTTCATGCTCCATCTTGTCTCTGGCCACACGATGCCAAAATGCCTCGGCCCTGCTCCTCCAGGTGACACACCTGCACGTAACGTGGTGGTCGGGGAGGTCACGCGACTGCACGCACCAAAACAGACCTGCTGGAGCTGCGCTGTGGCTCGGCATATAGCACTGTCTGAGCCAAGGACAAACATGAAAGCATCTTTCATTCCCACAGGTGCAGACAAAAACATCGACTGCTTTGAGGCTTTTTTTTCTTTTCAGCTCCAGGCTGAGGGGGAAAAAAAAATCCCGAGATGCTATGGCAGCTTTCCATGAATGAGCCTGCCATCGGCCTACAAATAAACTAGCACACCTTAACATCTCAGACGGGCAGAAATATTGGGAGGTATATGGAAACAGTACAGAGATTGAGATCTTCTGGCTGTGACAACATATCCTGTACRTAAGACATATGACACTATTGAGACATTTTTCTCAGTGATCAATAGCAACGAGTGAAGCATAAGGATTTCAGCCTAGAAAMACGTCAGGGAATCAAAATTTAGTTGGGCAATATTCTGATGTTTTAGCTTCTTTTCACGTAAGGACTTTGTTAACAGGCTCTGCCTGACATGGCCAACCAGAAGCCAGGTATAGTGTAGAGACATGTCCTGTTTCAGTAGATGGCACAAGGTTCCTCTTGTCCAAAAAGCTAGTAAGGATAGCTGTTTTGTAGATGTTTGCCAAATAATCTCACCAGTGATGAATTTCAGATTCCTCAGTGTTGAGGCCTGCAGAGTATCACTAGGCATTTTTGGAGTTTCTTTCAGGGCAATCCAGAAGGGCTCAGCAGCCCCTCTGAGCTCTGAAGTCAGCAGGTGAGGTAGCCCAGGCAGAGCTGAGAACAGCAGACCCTCCACACTAATGCTGGATGATTAATCTGAAAAAAATTACCTGAAATTTTATTTCTGAATATATTTTTCTTAGTGATTTCCTCTGCTGGTGTAAATCACAGAATCACAGAATGTCTGAGATTGGAAGGGACCTCTAGAGATCATCTAGTCCAACCCCCYGGTCAAGCAGGATCACCTAAACAACCTAATGCCCTGACATCTGAGGCACTGCAGAACCAAGTCTTGGAAGGGGCAAGGGTGATCCGCTTTTGCGCGGTCTCTAGAAATTCCATGGTGGCGTAAWTTGATATAAGATTAAAGAGCCATTTGGAAGGATAACTAGGCCTACACCATCCGCAGGATACACCTGGGAACACCTAAATACAGTAGCACGGCATCGATACATTGATGGATGGAGACCATAAGAATGTGAACTTCTAGAATAGATATGAGGCCCCTTCACAATTCCTGGAGATGCAGAACATGAATACAAGCATTGCACATATCTAGCAAAGGAACTGGGGAAACAGGGTGTGAGTTGGTGTACAACAGCAAGATAAAGCAGTATGAGTAGGCTGCTAGGAAGAGTTACACTACAAGAGAACTGGAGGCTGAGAAACCTGGCACCGCAGAGCATGCCCAGGAGGTCCAGTCTCAGTCCTTGAGGTGATACCTGGGGCCAGAGGCAGTGCTGAGCTCCCAGTGCTCCTGCGACAGCCTGTTCAGGTCTTCATGCCTTAACGACTGACCTCTTTTTTCAGGAAAAGTTCTTGCCAACAACCTGCCTCTCGCTTTTGCAGAATATTGGTGCTGCTTTTTCTTGGAGGAACCCATATGAACTAGCACTTGGCAAAGAAAGCCTGTTTATGAAAACAAATACAAATCGGGGGAGTACTTAGGTGGCAGCACACATTCCCTGAAAGCTTGCGGATCTGCTCATCAACTGGGGAAAGCCAGAAATTAAGAGGCAATGAGGACAACTCCTTAAACARTTATAAACCCATTCCTTCTCCCTCTGAAGAAACAAGGAGCCGTGACTGCTAGATGGAATCCTCCTTCCTACTAGTTTCTCTCCAAGACTGGATAATTCTATCTCAAGTATTTGTTTATAAATGTAKCCAACTACTGAATGATGGGCTAAACAGTTTTGCAAAAAAAGGTGAAGTTTGTGCAACAACATCTAGAAAGCTGTATTATTAATTGATGAAGTAAAATAAAATGAATATAAACAAGGTAAGATTTAATCTCTTGGTTCTTCTTGCATTAAGTCATTCTGAGGACTTAATTTTAAAATACAGAAGTGTTCTGACACTGTTTTGTAATTACAAACCAATAAGAAAAATCATCCAGGAGGAATAATTACATAATTTCTAGATGAACTCACTGCTTAGAAGAACTCACAGCTTAGAAGAGCAGTAATAAATAGTTCCTCATATCATTACTGCTGCTGCAGCTGATGACTCACCACTGTTATTGGGATCATATCCCAGAATAGTCATGCTATGTTGTGTACTGCATGCAAAATTAGTCATGAGGGACTTACTATTAAATGAAACAGATTTGGGGTTTTAGGATCCATGTGGTCATATCTCACAAAAAAAAAAAAAAAAAGCTATTAAATATTTTACCTGAATACAGTGAATTTTAGATGCCAAAATTGAAGTTATCTCCTTTTTATCGGACACATCTGGAATCTGCATATATTGACTGCACTGATTTTCAGGTAATCATTCTATATCATAACCATTTGGTTTTGCCAACATAGGGTAGCTCTCTTAGACACAACATCAAAAACATCTCTAGAAAAAAATAATAATAATCTTACAGAAGCCATTTATCAAGCAGAAAGAGACCACCTAATTAAAATATACGAGCAGAACCCAGAATAATGGTGTGTCAGTCTGATAAAGCTTAATTCAAAATGCAGAACGAAGTAGAATAAAAAGTTAGAAACGTCTTACTTAAACTATCCTATCAGCCTGAAAGAAACCTGCTACAATCACCAATGGCTTCCTATACTGAACACATACTTAGCTGCAGAAAATGGGTGTTCTCTGTGCTTATGTGCCATATCCAAGTGTGGTTTAGTCACAGTTTTTAGTAAATAACAAACCGCTTTACAAACATTAAGGCAAATCTACAGGTAAACCATGTAAGAAATGACAACATGAAAGTAAGGAGAAAGGAGTTTCCTCACCTAACTTTACAACTTAAATTCCAAATATTTTCTAATCATCTTGTATTTATACCCATCTTGTATTTATACTCATAAGTGTACTTACTACATCCTTTTCACAATACATTTATGGAAAGAGCATTAAGTTATCTGACGCTTACTTTTTGGCTGAAAAATGCCTTCTCCTTGTGCATTATAAAACGAAGTAGTATATATTACAAATGAAAATATCTTTTTTTTCTTTTAATATGTTTTACCCACTGTCAAATTCACTGTAAGTTCCTGTGGATTATTCTCAGATATCTCTCAACCCTTTTACTAAAACYCTCTGCGTCTCTCTGGGTTTTTTCTCCACCATGTCTTCTGCAATACGAATGTCATTTATTTCCTGCCTCTATTTCTCCTTGCTGGCTTGGCAACACTTTTCAATTTTGTGGCCTCTCTTCATTTAATTAACCTGTTGTTTATTTCATTTTCCAGATCATTAATAAAAAGRTTAAATCAAAACATACGCAGCACAATAATAAGGTACTAACCAGGAACTTTCCCACAAAATGCCATTTAGAGTTAAAACAGAATTAAATACCTGAAACTAATGTTTAWATTTTTATTAATTTATGTTTGTATTTGCTCTTTGAAATAAATGCCTTTGCACACTCTGAAGATTACAACAAGTGCTGTTTCATGGAGAACTAAAAAAAAAAAAACCCAATCTGAAAATCCACTTGACTGACTGTTCAAAAACAATAAAAACCATTAAATAGGTCTCATCAAACAGAACCTATCAATAACCTATCACCCACTTTCCCTTTCACTGTGAAGAATAATAATAAAAGGGGCTTTGCAATACGCCTGGGAGGCTAACGAGCCCTTTCCCCGCTGAACGGCCCGGCACCSGAGGCTCTGCTCCGCTCACGCGCTCTCCCCTGCCTTGTTTGGGAAGAACAGCGCGTGCCTCGTCCCCTCCAGCGCTGACATTTTACCTGTCCTCCCGAGCTTCGCACAGAGCGCAAGCCAARTGTGCAGAGCAACCTGGCTGCGTCGCGTCTAAAGGCAAACGGCAAAGTTCACAAATCACTCGTACGTCACAGCAATGCACTTGGCAACACGGCGCGGAACGGGGACAGGGTTTATTCGGTGGAAGGAAGCTCCACAGCCAGCAGGGAAAATAAAAACCAAGCCTGGATACCCAGACAGCAAAAAAAAAAAAAAAAAAAAAAAAAAAAAAAAAAAAAAAAAAAAAAAAAAAAAAAAAACCCCCAAAACCCCATACATTTCTCTGTATTGCTACAAACCCCACCCTATCGGGCTGCTGACACTACTGTGTTAAAACCACCTGGGTAGCACAGCACCCGACTGCTCATTTTCCGACTGTGAAAGCAAATTTAACCGAACAGATATGCGCCAGCTGGCGCAGTCCACAGCTAGCTGGCTGGTCCCCCGCGCCGCTAACCCGCCGGCAGCATCTCCTGCGGCCGAGGCGGATGCCCGGGCCAGCCGGAGGGCTGGGGGGGAGGCAGGGCTGCTGCGCCAACCTCCCCGGTCGGGAGAAAGGGCCGGCTCTGACTCACAGAGGGCACAAAAAAGGAGCTACAGCAGAAAGCAACCGATCTCCTGCTTCCCCGGAGAGCACCTGGAAAAACACGGCTTGAATTCGGGGCTTGCACCGGCCCGAGCCTGCWGCAAACGGTCCCTCAGCGCGGGCAGGGGCCGGCCTCGGCGCCTCGCCGCTGGGCCGGGACGCCGCTGCAGCGGAGCGACGACAGCCCCGCGCTCCCTAAACCAGCGGCGGACGGACGGGGCAGCGCCGTCGCCCTCCGGCCGCGTGTCCCGCCGCCTCTCCGCGGGCGGCGAAGAGCCAAACCSAGCCCAGCCCAGCAGCAGCCGCTCGCCGTTCCGGGCCGGCGCTCCGACAGCTCTGCCCCTCGCGGGTTGCCCTCCGCTGCGCCCTCCCAGCGGCGCCGGACCCCCCCGGGCTGCGCAGCCAGATACGAAGGTTGCGCGCCAGTGGTATTTCCAAGCAAATTCCAGCACTCGCTGTAGAAAAACTGGTACCACCCAGGCCATATTGCCAGCCATATAATTTTTCAGGCTTCCCTTTTAACATGGCAGCTATTTTTACAAAAGTCACTGTATTTGTTTCGTTAAAAGAACTCCTGTTCCGTCCTCCAGAGAAGAACCTGTGTTTGTGGCGACCACGCACCTGCGGGACAACGAGAGCCTACGTGGGCACGCAACGTCCGCTTTGAAACGGACCCCGAAGGGCCTCGCCGCTTCCCGCGCAGCCCCCGGCCCCGCGCCGCCGAGGAGGGCCAGGCAGCAGCGGCGCAGCGGCGAGCCGCCCGCGAGCGCCCTCCCCTCGGCGCCCGCCTCGCCTCCCCGGCGCGCCCAGGCAGGAGGCAGGACTCGGGCTGTGCCGAAAGGTCTCTTCCGGACCGTAGGGGACCAGCAGCTTGTTAACACGGTTCTCAGCACCTCTGCCCTCCAGCGCCCGAGGAACGAAGCTCTTTGGCCTCATCCGCACTCAGCCTTTCCAGCCTGGCGGCCCGGAGCACCCCCGCGTGCTGCTGGGCGCCCTTCCCCCCTCCCTCGGCTCGCTCCTTGTCCTTCTCCAACACGCAGGAAACCGAATGTTTGCTCGCTTTGTCGCAGTTCGGAGAGGAAGAGTTTCGCCAGGTTCTCGGTAAGCGCGGCTGCCCCCGGCCAGCTACGCAGGGGCTCCCGGAAGCCGCCTTCCCCTCTGGGATCCGACCAGCGTACCACGGCTGCCCAGGCCCGTCCTGAGCTAGCGGCCAGYTTCCTCTCCATACTATCCGCCTTCCCTTACGAGAGTCGAGCTGAACGCTCCAAGTTCTCTACTGAAATTCAAATACGCGCTGTCCCTCAAMCTCCGTCCCTCCGCTCGCTCTCTCGCTTCGCCAAACCAACCCACCAGCCGCACGTGCGGAGCTTTGCTCGTGCTYGTGCTTTTGTCAAGGGGCCAAATCATTCAAATCAAAGGAATCTGAGTCCGTGCAAGCAATGCAATAGATGCTTCTATAAACATGGCAAATATGTTCTTAATAGAGCCTTAATGATGACAGGTTTTAATCCTGTAGAAGCAATTGTYGAGACTACAGCCTGTTTGTTTTTACAAATTTGCACTATATTTGCTTTTTTCCCCTCTTCTGCTCTTTCTATACCCCTTTCTTCAAAACTGCATTACTTAACTCACCAAATACTGCATTCATGCAGTTAGTTTATATTATCATATTATCAATATATCATGTTTTACCCAAGGCTTCTAAAAGATACTTTATAGTTGCATCAAGCCTCATAGATTAATTTAATTCACTTTTTCCTTTCACTAACAGATCTATACCTACTGCCTCCATCTCAGACAGCATATAAACATGCAGTAGGTTCAAATGTCCACTAGGATTCAGGGACTAGTTCCTAGAGAAAACCTTAACATAATTCTCTCACATTTAATAGCAAATCTCAGGGCATAGCATGTGGTATTTAATCTAGAGGCTTTTATTCTCTGCTACAGAAACTGTAAGCGTCGCACCAGCTCTTTGGAAAGAGAAGGAGGGAGGTTTAAAAGAATCTTTTCACTACTGAAGTCCACATCTGACACTTGTATAATAAACATGAGTTTCATGCTGATATATAATCCAGGCAAACACATAAACAGAAAGAAAGAGAAAGAAAATAAGGGCAGACATCCACCCCGCACAGCATAAAGAAGGAATGATAGTCTTTATAAAATTTTTAAATTATATCAACCAGTATAGAATTAGTTGTTTAGTTTTTTGTTGTTACTGCTTACATTAACTTTCTTCGGTGTTAGGACTCAGACATGCAGTATGTATAAACACCTTGGAGGCAGGCATGCAGTAAAAATCACCTAACACTTTCCATTAGAAGAAATTGTCTTTAGTCTCTTGCAGAAACCTTGCCAAGCTTTAGTTGCTCAGGATGAAATTTGCCTGGAAAGTTCCTGCAAAAACTATTGAGCTGTTTTCAAGAATAAAATTATGGAAAACATGTTCTGCCCAGAATAACAAATGGTCTGTCAGAAGCTGTTTGTAGGTTTTAGGTTGCTGGGTTTCTTTCTTTTCTATTTTTCTTTTTTTTCCCTTTCAGACTATTGCTTTAAAGGTTTAATTTTAAATTTGGCAAGAGAGTCATGGCAGTGTTAATCAGGGATCAGTCTTTCACTCTTTCTGAGAAAAGCACTCCAAGTTGGCTAAATTATCTTTTGATAGAAAATCCTAGCACACCCGCACTAATTGGCGCCAGACGGCGCGGTGCTGCTGCCGGCAGAGCGGATGCTCTCGCCCGGCGCTGCCCGTCCCCGGCGCTGCCCGTCTCCACTGCGTGCCCTTGCGGCAGCCCACGGCGAGGGCGCACGTGCCAACGGCCAGCTCCACACGTGCCCGYGTGAGGCAATGGAGTGAGAAATTTGATTTAAAAAATATGCAGTTGTAATACATGCACATTATGGGGCTTGGCTGAATTTGACACTTACTTTGACCCGCGCCACTTTTCAGCGAAGTCCTTGCTGCGGGACACGCACGCCACCTCCTCACCGCAGAGGTTCTYGTCTTCCACGGCTGGGCTCCGCGAGACCTCGGGGAGCCTGGGAGGGCTCTGCTGTCTCTAAGAACTGATGGGATTTTCTGCACTCATCTTTGAGCGGGTTTGGGATGTGGATCCGCAGTTCAAAAGCTCTACCAGGATTTCTTTCATAAACCTCTTTCGCTGAGGTTAATAACTGGGATAAAGATTTCCTTCAGCTAGAAACTTATTTGCACAGCCTTAGTTCATAAGGGAATCTCTGGGCARTTACCTGTTACAGTGAATAAAACAATAAACAAGTGCAGGTTTGAAATCTGGTTCCTGCARAAAGGAGCAGTGAAATTTTGGATACCTACAGCATTGTTTTTCATTATAGACTAAGAATTCCAGAAATGCAGTGGACTTTTTAACACACCCTCCCATAGTCTGTAACATATACTCCTGCAGTCCTCAGAAGTAGTTCTGCATTACCAAAGATTCAGACCCCCTTCAATTTATCCCCTTTACTGAMGGGAAAAACAAAAAAAGATATTAAAAGGGCCATGCAACCTTCCCCACTCGATTCTGGTTTGTGACAGGAGGTGCAATCTGGATGCACAGACCATCCTTATTAACCCACCTRGATGCGGAATGTCCTTTAGAGCCAAGGTGCAAACTCAAAATCATTCAACTTCTATTTCCACTCGTTTTGCCCTGGGAAACTCTTGACTATAGCAGATTCATGCCAGTATAACACTGGCATGAGAGGAGAGCCATCTCTAATGCAATGTACTGATCACCTCCCAGTTTACTGTGAGTCATCTTTACTCTGTGACTCTGAAGGCAAGCGTGTGCAAAAGCACRATCCCCGAGCTTATAATGCTTTTCACGAAAAGATACTATTGCGCATAATATAACGATGCCAATAGCGTACTTAATTTTTATGCATGTTGTAAAATTATGTTCTAAGCTTTCTGAATTACAGCAAAAAAAGGCATTCAGTTACCTCTGGAAGAATACAAAGCGTCCATCTGAATGCAGGTACTGATTTTTCTTAGCAATGCAACGTTATAATGAGCTATAATGCATTTGAATTGATCTAACTGTGTAAGTCATGGTGGTATCATCAGACCTCAAGAAACTACAGCTGGTTTGTGCTAACATCCACTGAAATTAATAAAATGCTGCATTATGGCACTCTGAGAATACTCATAATACACATTTTCAGGCAGACTAAACTGTATGTAGTAGGTAAGCAAGAGCAGACCTTTTCCTGCAGCTCTCTCTCCAGTCTGTTCTTTTTCATCATTTTTATCATCTTTGTTTAATTTACCGCAGATAATCCCTAATATTTATTACAACTCTAGTCTTTTTTCCTAATACTAACTACATAAARGATGTAAAAATAGAGCAAAATAAAAAAAGAGTTTTCCTGAGAAAAGCCTAATTTTTATTCTYGTGAATTAGCTACCAGTGCTGTATCCCTGTAAGTGCCATTCTGAGATGAGAGCTAGCACATCCATATTCACACGATYCACATCCTACGCTGACCTGAGGACATGTCAGAGACTTTACAGAAATGTGACCAAAAAAAGGRGGGGGGAGAGKGGAAAAGAAACATTCTTGAAAAGACTGGAGTCTAAAGAGAAGGATGCCTAATGCTCAGCAGAAAAAAACAGCAGCCTAATCCCTCCATGAATGTTGCATTAGGAATCAGTGTCTTTCTGTTTTTTCATTTCATTTATGTGCAGGTTTACTAGACATACTGGACTGCTTTGAAACCTCCCAGTGACGTCAATGGGCCAGCGAAATGAGAGCTCTGCTCGGCAGCTGCAGTGCATCGAGCCTACCGAGGTTTTATTCTTTCTCTCAGGGTGACATCCGAGACAGATATTATCAATCAAGCGCTCCTGGCACTGCACCAAAGCCGAGGTGCTTTATCATTCAAAAGGGCAAAAGCTCCCAATTACTGTTCAGGAGCTCTTCAGCTTATTTGGAGAATATTTTTTTATTCAGCACAATTAACAATGGAAATTATGTTAAAAACTGCAGATGGCAACGTATTAAAGCACTGAAACTGTTCACTACATTCTGGAAGTTTAATTTTTTTGGAAGTAAAGACGGAATTCCAAAGTAACAAAATTGTTGCTTTTCTTAGGAAGGGTTTTATAATTGTTTTTACAGGACACTACCTCACCCTGTCCCTGGGATTATTTCTACAGTTGTCGCTTTTTTATGTAGCTCTCGACATAAATTCTAGAAGGTAAAATGACTGCAAGCATTTAATAACATTTTACCTTTTCCAATTCCCCCTTTTTTTAAGGGAAGCATATGAAGACATGTAAACTCTGGTTAAAGATACAAATGACATCAAGAAGAAATCAGATTATGCCACCACTCGATCTTTGAGGCCAGGAATCCGCAGAGGAGTTACTGCGGCGTGCCGGGAGAGCCCGGCTTTGGGTCTCGCAGCGCCGGGGGCGCCCCAGGGCCCGCCTGGGGCAGCTCTCAGGGCACAGTGGTCCGCGYGCTCCCCGGAGCGCCGTCAGCCGCGGTCTCGGGCGGAAGCCAGGGACCCGGGCCGAAGGCCGGCGCAGGCGGCGCGCAGAGGTGGGCAGCCCAGCGGAGCAGCGAGGCTGCGCCCCGGCCAGCGCGCGGCAGCGCCGGGG
>NW_028186561.1:92351-126570 GCF_003343005.1 Rhea americana
CTGGAGCACGGGCCCGGCCGGGCGCCGCGGGAGCGGAGCGGGATGCCCACCGCTGCGCCCGCGCTGCGCCGGGAGCCTGCCGGGGAGCCACACCGTCTCCGCAGAGCGGAGCGCTTTGCCCCTCTGTGTCTCCAGCAGCCCARCGAGGAGGAGGGAAAGACTGGAAAAATAACCCACCACCACAGACGGATAGATACAGAGAGAGCGGCGCGAGCTGCGTTAAGAAGAGTACCGAAATGCCAAAACRAAGCAAGCGCCATAGGTGACTTCATTGGAATTTACGATATGGAAGGCGTATCTTAATGCAGATATGACAGGCGAAGTGGTCAGTGCTGCAAGCACTCACCACCTTGTGCCTTGAGAGAGGAGCTTGCAGAGTACAGCCAGGAACAACCTGGAAACAGCAGAACGCTCCGAAAGCAACGACACCACGCACCGCTTCTCCGCAGCAACCACCCRGAACAGCCTTTTCAAACAGTGGAAGGAAACGCCTATTTTTATTTACATTGCTCGGGCCCAATTAAGTCATAACTATTTTATTGTTAAAAATCAYGCCTCAGGCACTATCTTCCTACAGCCACTTATGAGCCGAAGAAAAATACTTGGTTTTCCCTTTCTTAATTGTACCTATACGTTTCCGAATTCTGTCTCTCAAACATACTCCAGGCATATATATTGTTTCTTTGTTGAAGATGTTGCTTATTTGTAGAAGATGCTACCAAATTAATACACCAAGGCTACCAAAATGTTATGTTACGGTACTCCTGAAGTTACAGCTAAGTCCCACGAAACCAAGGTAACTTAAAGGTACAATAGATTTTACCTGTGGCATTTTATACTGTTAGCTCACCCACCAGGTCTAACTCTTCTGAGGAAAAGTTGCAATTTAAGCAAATTGTGATTCAGACGCGGGCCGCTCTATACATCCATCGTATTGCCCCAGGCGAGCCATAACCCTCCTGCACTTCATTTTTACAGGCTGCGAAAAGGAACCTGTCTTGTTCGACTATAAAGTATTAGGAATCGACCAGTGTGCATGGATTATGCAGGGGCCCTTCACTTAAAGACACTAGCCAAGTGCAATAGGAGTAGAACATAAATTGAGGYCAACGTCTAATTAACCTCTGAAAGACTGCCCAATTTTAACTGAGTAATATTTACACAGTACTTCCAGAAGAAACTCAGGCACATCTAAAAGTACAGTTTCAATACTTTCTGTGCCACATARGCACTTCAAAAATAATTTTAAAATCAGAGTCAAAATATATAGTCCCATATTATGCAAAATACTTCCAACTTCACATCCAACACTAGCAGCTGCAAACATCTCAACTGGAACAGAGTTGGAAAAAAAGAGTTAACATCAGGATGGTTATTTTAGAGGCTGCGTTTATCATTCCTATGATAAAGATGCTTGTATTTCAGGACTGACACTAAAATCTGCCAAGAGCACCTGCAACTCTGACTGCAGTCAGCTGAGAGCTATTTAGCACCTCTCAGAAATCCTGTCTCCTCGCTCCCAGGCAGAGACTTGGAGTTTCATGCCACTGCTTAATTGTTTCATGACAGAACTTCTGCTTTTCCATCAACACACACGGCAGTCGYCACGCAGTCTTTGTGCAGGGGTCAGACTTGAGGCTTAAAACATCCCTGTGGCCCAGCACTGATCACGCAGTTACTCCTTCTCCACTGTATGTTTACAAGGACTGATACATTACCACAGGACTGCAAAAAACTGCAACCATTTTTACTTCTGCAGAAGCACAGCTTCCAGAATGCAGCAGGCAGTCACCTTGGTGCAGAGCCTTCCCCTCGCCTCTCCGAACCGGTAGYGACCGATCACAGTGTGGATGGGAAGCCACTAGATCTTCTCTTGGACTTGATGGAGAAGGTAGTTCCTTGCTCCTGAAGGCCCTCTATGGTGGCCCCGGACTGCACGGTTAGAAACAGCGACTGGCCTTCTCTGAAATGCATCACTTGTGTGGGTTTTTAATGACACCTTTGCCACATAAAGCAATGGTTCTTCCAGCTACATACCCACCTGCTGGTGAATGGTTACTCAGTTGGTTCACTTATTTTAATGAATACATTTTGGATGGTTCAGGCTAGTTCATACTTACGCTCCCACCAAAGTCTGCAGTAGCTTATTTATTTATTTTAGTTAAAGTTTGCTTATGAGAGATGGGAGAGAGGAAAAAGCAAGCTCAAAAGAGGACCATAAGTTTATTTAACAGAGAAGAAAAGGCCTGAAGATGCAGTGTAAATGGTTAACAGTTACTAACAAAAATCTTAGCCACACCGCATACTTCTAAATAAGCAAAGAGGCAGTTACAAAAATCTCGATGAGCAAAATTCAGATTGAAACTGTAAATGGACCAGGCAGGGAGTGAAAGAATACTCATGGCAGTAATTTCAAGATTGGTCTAATACGGGTTCTGCAGGGACAACGTTCCCCCATCCCGGCGCTCCTCCGGGGCCACTCTTTCTCCAGACCCTGCTAGCACATTTAAGAATACACACGTCAGGACGCTGCGTGGACCTAGGCATCTGAACTCTTCTCTACCATCATGGGCAAACGGGCTCGTATGAAGAAATGAAAGCTGAAGTATTTTGATACAAAGACGACAAACGCTACTCAGGTGGCTGTCTGAAGCTAGGAGACTTTATGAAGCATAGTTTGCACAGTGAACGTAAATTTGAGACCTTGATTATATGGTCCCTACTTCTCTGAAAGTATTAGATCTATTTGCGAGCAAATAAAAGAGCCTARCTTGTCTTTGAACCACGACTAGACTGAGAACTAGCACCATAACACCAGGTGAATGGAGAAGGTAGCACTGTCAGGTTAAAACACTCCAACGGTGTTGGAAGCACTGAGCGACCCGTGTTCGCAGGGATACTGCAAACTTACCAGGCCCCTTAGCAGAAAAACAGCGGCCTTCTTCAGTTGGGCAGAGAGTCTTAATATAAGTAAAATTTCACTCTCCTGAACACACAGCAATCATGCAAACTGTACCATGACACGCTCAACAACTTTTGTCAAGCCCAAGCCGTTCAGGACATTTTGCCAATGCAGTGGCATACAGAATGCGCCAGCAATTCATCTACTTTCAAACAATTTGGAAGGAGATAGAGAACAATTTTGCCACGTATCCAAATACACGACAGAACAGAGAGAAACAGCAATTACTGCAACCCTGGCTATCGATCAACTCATCAATGCTTCCATGAGCACAGAAGATACAGATCTAATGTTTGTGCAATGTAACAACAGATACTGTTGAGAGGGTTTTAATTAAGCAAACCATGCCCAGCACTTGGGCCCTACTCCTTCAATGGTCATCAGGATATGAGRACATACGTGATCTCCCAAGGAAAGCTCTCAAGCAATGCGTGGGACCCTCCTTCTTCCTTCCCCTTCTTGCTGCCTCCATGCTTATACTTGCCTATTTCTTAATTTTTGTCTTAACCTCAGGTCTTCCAAGAATGCATCTTCCTTTTCCCTAAGTATTTATCTTTTCCTTCCCTGTCCCTAAAACACCACACGCTGCTTTTCTTGACTAATGAACTCTGTGCTATGGAAAAGCAACCCCAGCTCTACATCTTTAGAGCCCTGTTTAGGCACGTAGAGCCTCAATATTTTTATTAATACACACAAATACTGAGCTACAGGTTCAAGAGCCTAATGCAGAGGGGTCCATAACTGAATGCATTCTAAGCAATAAAAAGAATACATAGACTATATTCTAACATAAGAACAGAATATCTATGTGTATAGGTAAGACTATTTTATAGAATATCCTCTTTCAAAACACAGAATACAGTTTTATATCCATTCTATATTCTTGCAGGAGGCTATACAGACTATCTACAACTGTAAGAATATATATATCATGATATACAGTTTTTATAAGCAATAATTTCACACCTTARCTAGGAAAATGCATCTCTACCTACAAAACTTATATCCATTTCAGTGCAATTTATGTATTATAAAACTGCACTACCTGGGGCATGGCATGCCTCTTAAGTTTTTGTAAGGTTTCTCTCTGCCCTAACAAGGCCTGTGCTACAACACTGGCAACAACAGCGGCTACATCAAGTCATTAAAATGTAAGATTAGGTGACAACAGAGTYAGGAAGTTACAGAGGTAACACCATGAAATCATGCAAGTGAAAAGACGTTTTAGTGACTCATTACAGTTCTAAATCAAAAATGTACTTTCACACAAATGTCTTTAGCCAAAAACCTCTTTCATTTTTTGAGYAAGTCTTTCAAAACAAGTAATTGAAAAATAGCACTTACATATTTAGATCTCAGAAGGTGATTCGGAAGCAGGTATGACAYGGACTGATTATAGGGAAAAAATAATTAAGCACAGTACAAAATTTCTTCTCACCACCCTACCAAATTCCTAGGAGTTTTTAGGGTACAAACAGTACTAGATCAGAGAGACTCCGGACTGACAGAAGAAAAGAAAATATTCAGCAAGCACTATGAAAATATTAYGACTGAGGAACATGTACTTCCTTATCGGTGCTTCTCTTTGCYGATTCTTTTTGCAGATGTAAAACCACATCCTTTCAAGCTCTTTTGCCCACCAGTAGTGCACCGACCTGGACAAAAAYGCGTAAAACTTACCATATCCACGAATGTCGGCGATTAGGTACAAAATTAATATTTAACATCTTGCAAGACGGTATATCTCTTCTATCGTCAGAAATTATTCAGTACGTATTCTGCTTATTCCAAACTTCTATCTTTTTTACTTTTCTCAGTGGCACACAGATATTTTCAGGAGTTTTTATTCTTTGTGATTACATGTCAACTCCCATTTCAGGGTGGACGTCACTTTATATACGAACGCAAAAGACTCGGCAGTCAAGATGTAAGGGTGCATTTGGAACGTCCTCCTGAGACTCCCATATTTCTTCGTTTATGTCAGAAGTGAAAAAAAAAAAAAAATCTATTTCTGGCAAAACCCTGACTGCAGTTTCCTGCTCTCATTTGTATAATCCCTTCCACTGATGCAGACACAGAAGAAAGCTCTTCCCAAACTCCAGAAACGGCCCCGTTTTCCTGTTTACTCTTTCCCGAGCACGCTCRTCGCTCACGCAGCCACCACCTCCGCGGAGGAGCCCGCGCGGCGGCACCGGCGACACCGACCACCGCGCGGCCCCGCAGGCAGCGCCGGCGCGGCGAGACGCGGGCTCCGCTCGCCGCGGCGCCGGCCGGCCTCGGGACGGCACGGCCCCACGACACGAGCCCGGGATCATCGGTCGCGCCAAGCCGCAGGAGCGCAGCTTTCGCAAGGCTTACAGCTCTCGGCAAGGGCTTGTGCCGGCCCCGCAGCACGAACCCCGGGGCGCTCCGCTCGGTCGCCCTCGTTCAGACGCGCGCGGGCGCTTCCGAGCGGCGTCTCCCGCTCCCTCCGCGGCTCCTGCCCGGCGCYGGCGCCGGCCGGAGAGGATCCTCCGGGCAGGGAGCTCCCCGGCGGCCAGGCCGCCTCCGCAGCGGCAGTGCGGTTTTAGGGGATGCCCGCTTCGGTGCCGCCGCTGAACGTGGAGCGCGGCGGAGTGCGTGGCACGGCGCGGCCAGCCAGGCCGCGGAGGGGCTGCCGCCGGGCCCCGCTCGCGGGCGCCCGCCCCGCGAAGCAGAGGAGGGCTGCTCCCCGGAGGGAGGATTTCGGCTGCTTTCCGCGGCAGCAGTTTCAGAGTTTGGGAATGTTGAGAGCGCATCTACCCACACGTCTCTGCCCACGTAATACCTCTGCCAAGCGAAAAATGAGAGCAGGAAAGGGGGTTACTCTAATGAGGCTGCAGTACAGGCTGCATTTCACTCTGTCGGGGAACTAACRTTCAATGTTGAGAAATACGCAGCATCTACAAGCAAATTCTCTGTTTACTGGATTTTCCCGCCCGGGGACAGCTCAAGACATTTGTGTTTGATACCCGACAGGAGGGCATTTTTAAGGTCAGTCAAAACCAAACAGGGCGAGTTCAGGCCAACACCTTTTCGCGAGGGAGAGCGGCGCGGGAAGGGCTCTGCGGCTCGGCTCGCCAGCCCCTCGGGCAGCGGGGGCCGGCGGGCAGCTCAGCGCGCGCTCGAAGGGAGCCCGGGCAAGGATTTTATTAATCAGGACCTCAGATACAACTTAAAAACACACAGCAAGGGGCAGATTGCAAATGGCATTATGTGCTAGGTCACAGCTCAGTATTTTGCAGCTACACATTAAAARCTAGGAAAAAACAGATTTGGAGAACTACGTGCTTCTCCTCTGTAACAGCTAGTTAAGCTGAAACAATCTATATTTCATTGCATTGTTTGACATTAAAAATCACTTTATAAAAATGTAGGTAAGGTTTTGAAATATAATAAAAAGTGAGTGTGCTTATAAAGATGAAAGGATAGTCAGGATGTGAATAGTTTGCACTAGAACTTAGTGCAAACTTTCCTACATCTCTATTTTTGTCATTAGTTTTGAAAGGAGCCACTTTTATATATACTGGTCAATAATTTTTTTCTTTCAAATCTGTATAGGCCRCATATAGATATGCACAGATCTGTATAGATTTATGTATTTGATATACTAAAGAACCCCACAAGTGTATACAGATGGGAGATAAATATATAGGTACATAGACATATGCAAACCTTCAACTCTAGCGCATCGTGTGCAAGGCACTAGTTGTGCATCCAGCAGTTACCCAGATGGCCGTCTTTACGTGCAGCCAGAGGAGAGGTGAATTCCACTGGTACCCTCCAAAAAGGGAATCTGCATTTTCAGAAGTGATGTTTCGTTACACTAAAAATGCCTGTTGGKTTGGACACTGTTGAAAACTTAGCGYAGAAAATATTTAGCATTTCCTACCGATGCTGCACGTTCTAAAGCACACCACCAGTTTGGCTTCCATTTCTTTAGTGAAATAAAACTCAGCACCACAGACTTATTTTACTGGCACCGCAGTGCTAGTGGCAGTCAGTCTAGCAAAGTCCCATATCACAAAACCTCCRTTATACCTCGCATTTTCAAAAACACTGTGTGAGGGACTTGAATTAAAGAAGAACTACACACCTGTGGGGCAGGCTAGGATTTAATTTACCAGTAAAATAGAGAAAAGAAGACAAATCTCATGGTGATCTTAACACAAGGCACCTCCTGGGCTCTGGGACGAACAAACACGGTCACCCCAGGAAGTCCCCACGCGTCGCTCCGCGTTGCTCTACCACAGCTCTAGCAAACAAGTTCAGAACTCCCCTGCTTCGATGYGACTCACACAGCCACTCTTGCAGTCACATTTTATATGCTCCCATTGCCCTAAACGACTTGGCCCTTTTTGCTTTTCCCCAGCTATCAGACTGCTACATTMAAACATTAAAACATCCTACATGGCCATGCTGTTAGCATCGCCCCCAAGGCTGGCCAAAAACAGCAGCACATCGCTCTCCCGCACAGCAACTCGCTCGCTGYAGGCGAGAACGGCTTCAACCCAGAGTGTCTTACAACATGCTGTGGTTGCTGCACTGTAATACCACCTCGGGATTCGACAGGCATCTATCTCCAGTACAGACCAGGGGCTGCTTCAAATTCCCAGAATGATGGAAGAAAATTTCTCCTCAAAAATAACACAGAGCAACATCTTTTGTGAGACTCATAAAAGATAAGATTCTAGTCTTCCGAAGTGGCTTTTAACATTATTCTCTCTTTTTTTTTGAGTGAAAAAAGTCAAAATTAATAGACTGTTAATATGGCAACAGAGGTTTTCATGTGCCATTGCTTCTTTTGTARCCAACCACATTTAGATTCTGCATTTTCTATCCCTGTCCTATTTTTATGGTTGCCACTTCAYGTTTGCAACCTTCTCCTTAATCGAGCATCCTCAACTTGATGTGGATAATTGCAGGGAACATGGCAGTAATCAAACGGTGGCTGGGTGGGAAGGATAATAAGTCTTTCTCCTGTTTTCTTTTCTCCTATAGCTTCTCAGACAGTTGAATAATTATTCTCCACTAAAGACCCAGATGAAAGACTCTAACAATCGCAGTCTCAATATGACATAAAGAAGGTAATTCTTAAAGCTGTGTTCAAACCCCGTTTACCTTACTTCTGCTCTAGCCACTGCTGGGTGCCCTGCCTCCTACGCCCACACTTGTCCCTTTCCTACACACTTGTAAAAATCTTGTAGTTCTTCTCTTTGATCTTTATCCRTTGGGTGCCACAGCTACATATTTAATATGTTTACTAATTAGAGAATAAAATGGTTCTACAGGCCCTATCAGTGATGAGTCCTAGTCCCATTAGCTCATYCTGGAAACCCCAACATCGATGCTCCATAGATTTTGTATGTTTTGTGAAAAACTGCATGGTTTCCTCAAAAACATTTAATAGAAAAATAGCATATAATATTTTTTCATGTCTTTCGGAAAGGTTCAATATCCTGCTATTGGGAAATTGGACTGTAATCATGCTGGCTTAAAACCATCGGTTCCTTGAGCGCTGTTCTACCTTTATCCCCTAAATCCACAGCAGATTGGTGCCAAGATACAGCAATGCTGTCTATTCTAGAAAGGTACAGATACAATAGCCTGAAAAAAATCATCTGGTATTTCTTGTATTTTGAGGCAAACAGATGCAGAGCACATGCAGAGCACATTTACAAAAAATACGCACATTCAATGATATCTCTTTGAGATTATGGGTCTTACAATAAATTAAGATTATATTGGGGTTTTCACCTCAGATAAATAAATAAAACACTAAACACGTTTAGAGGAATACTTGTGTCTTCCTACTGGTTGTTAATAGCAAAATAATCAAGATAACTTTCAAACATCCCAGCTTATAATCTAAATGTGTGAAAACGCATTCAGACCACTCAGAAACCAACTTGACATATAATGATGCTCCTTGGTGTTTTAGTAGCTGTTTCACAAAGCAGTATCGACCCTTTTGCACGTTTTCACTGTTGGGTTTCTGTCAGGCCCCACGAACAGAGCCTGATTTGGGGAGTACAAGAATAGCTGATTTGGAAAGGATGTGATTGCTTGTGCACTGAACAAGCTACTCAGCCATGCAGAAGCTTTTCATTCATCCATTCTTGCTGGCCACACTGATTCATAATGATGAAATACTGATTTGCAATTTAAATTTCCTTTTTTGCTTTAAAATTGACTGCCCAGGGACTGACCCATGAGCTCTAAGTGCATTACCTTATCAACCCGTACACTAAATACCAGCCTTGTATGAGTAATAATGAAAAACATACTTATTTAAGAAAACATAATCATAAAACATATATCCATTTATCTCATTGAACATAATTTCAACAGCAATCTATTTTCTTAATTTTGAAATTCTGTTCTCCAAACAAACCTGCAGTAGCTGACTTGAAAGGTGCAGGCAGTTCAGAGCACGAGGAACTCAGCGGCTGCAGCRGAGGAGCCGGCTCTCACGCAGGCTGCGCCGGGAGGGGGCATTGCCGAGACCGCTCAGGGAGCCGCGTCCCCGGCGAGGCGCGTGCTGGCCGGCGGAGGCTGGCAGGCGCGACGCCGGGRCGTGCGGTGCCTCTCGGCTTCGCTGTGCCCCGGAGCAGTCCCGGCTTGCTCTGCGCCGAGCTGCACCCGGGCCAGGTGCGGCCCAGAGGCAGCCAGCCTGAAGCAGCCGCTGCTCCCGCGCGAGTCCTGTCTAACACCCCTCTGAGCTCGGCCTGCAGAGCTGCGAGATGGCACAAGCACGTTACATTCTCCTAAAGTGCTATCACTGAGAGCCATTTGGCAGCAGCAGACCTTGGTTTCTGGAGMGATGCTAGGAATATCCTCCAAATCCCTCCTCCACAAATGCGAAAAWAAAGTCCCCCCATGAAGAACTCATCATTTCAAAACAGAGACACCACCTCCACCTTCTTCACAACCATGCTCCTTTCCTCTTTCCTTAAATAAAACAGTATTTTCAAATGGGTAAAATTAAAGTTAAGTAAGTTCACATGGAAGAGGAGGCGTTTCACAGAAAACCATTCACAGGCCCAGCCGCTGAGACAGGGAAGGATGCCGAGAGACAGTGTCTGGCCCTCTGAACGGAGCGCAAACCCCTTTGCCTGATTAGAAAAAACGAAATGGTGCCCTGGCTCCTCTCCACTTCCACGTGGGAGCTCGAAGGCCCCAGTCTGGCAGTCTGCGCTCAGCACCGATGCCGGGGCCCCAGCGCCGGCCACGGCAGCCCCTCTCCCTKGGAGCAGCACCAGCACCCGAGCAGGACAGGCACCACAAAGGCGGAGCAGACGCCAAGCACGCAGCGACACCCACGCGTACAACCTCTGCAGTCTTCTGGGTGCACCAAAATGCAGGACCTGCAGCCCAGAAAAGCAGCGTTTGTATAAAAGCAGTCTGAAACACCTCTGCYTAGGACGGCATTAGGGCAAGCAACGGCTCCACGGTTTGACTGTGAGGGGATATGGAGAAGAGCAAAGGGCAGCTCTCTGCCAGGGCGTACAGAGACTCAGAAGTGCTGCATTTCTGCCGCGCTACTACACGCATTTGGGAACCGCTGCTCAGCACTTCATCAAGGAGGGAGACCACGAGCGCTCTGCCTTGCCTTCCCGGCAGAAGGCACAGTCAGTAAGGTAGAAACCAGACAGGAACTGTGGTGTGATATGTTGGAGCAGCTGAGACACCAATGACTTAACAGACTCTTTAAAGTGGGATTTAGTAAAAAAGAGTAGGTACAAAAAACAGGTGAAACTGTTAAAAAGAAGGAAATAGAAAGTCAGCTAACTAATAGTCTGTGTRTCCACTGCAGCTTCATAGCGAATACTTCTGAGAAGTTTCCAAAAGAAAATAACATAATGAATCGGCAGCAGCTGGTTTAGGAACACAGCGTGCCATGTTCTTTGTAACCTTCTTTMACAGGCCTTAGCATTAACTTAGCTTACAATTAATTAGAGGGAAAGTTTTCATCTATTTTATATCCACAGTATGTATGATGACATCTTTAGAATGCACATTTTTGGTAACAGAACACCAAAATCTTAAAGCTATGAATGTACTGTGTATAAAAGTAGTACAGACACTGAACAGGTTTCTATCTGGATTATGTTTTGAGCTACGGTTTTATTGTAGCTTTTGGGAGCTTTAATTTTATGTTCCATTTTAGATACTTTCAAACTCGAAAGCTTTCACAAAGCAATTTGTGTAAGCGATGCTGCAAGGGATGTGAGTTCCCACCACAGCATGTGAAGTGACTAAACCAAAAACAATAATCATTTATCTGACTGAAACAGAAACTACCACAAATTTTTCAAAATGAGCTTTAAACCTAAAATGAAATTTATTCGCTTTCCATGTTCCAGGTTTTTTGAGATGCAGTTTTATTACCTCATTCAGTAAAGAAACATTGATGGCTGCTTTCTGGTTGAAATTAAATGCAGGTACAGAGAAAAAGTGCTGTAATTCCCTGTCTATCAGTATATCGTCACCTCTAACCACAGGAATCTCAGAGCAGCTGGCGGGTGAGGCACGGCACCGGCGAGGCCGCCCCAGCCCGCCGCGCAGTCACTCTGGGGYCGCTGGCAGCAGGGCCGCCTGCAAGACGGGCCGCCAACGTACGCCCGGAGCCAGAGTGCTCCTCCGCCTTCCCACGTGCTTCTGCAGGCCCCGGGGAAAAACCGAGCCACGGACTCAGATCCCCACCGCAGGTTAGGCTTCCTCTCAATGAGCGATAAACATCCTAATACTGCTCGGCGCGCTGATGTGGCTACTGCATCTTCAAACTCAAGTATCTACAGCTGGACTCATCTTCCAGTATGTAAGGAAAGCAGCAGATTTCTAGATGTGATAAAAACAAGAACTTCAGTCTGGCCACTCTTTAGGTAGATGCCAGCAACGCATTTCATTTGCTCAGTTTGGGCTTGGTTTCATTTCCCCCCTGCCCGGGGTGGTAAAACTGAGCTACCTCTTCTGCCCTGTCCTGCAGACACAGGCACGATGACCAGGGTCCCGGCCGGGAGGGCCGTCACCTGCACTGCGCCCGCCTCGCGCTCACCCGCTTCGTCTACTGCACGGATTTACACCTGAAAAAAGTAATTGCTGCTTTAACATAGGTCACAATATTATGACTTATAACCCTCAACACTTTCCTTTTTCTTTTTTTGTCTTCAACTCCTTCAGCTGTAGTTTTCAAGAGCATTAGCTTTCATATCTACTTGACTGAAGAAGGGATATTTTTACATTACGGCATTTTGTGTTAAAACAAGCAGATGACAATTTCAGAGTGCGGTACTTAAGGAGCTATTTCCTGACAGGAGACAAGGCAAAGCGGCAGCTTCCAAAGGTACTCAGATCGCTCCTTTCTGCACTCTTCCGTAATGCTGACTCCCACCTTACTCTCAGYTCTCTTGGAGCACAAATCTCTCTGCCTGAACGTATTTTAAAATATCTTCTGTTCTACTACATCTGATTCACGACTGGAAAAGGGCCCCAAAAYGGACAAGAAAATTTATCTATATCCTCTGCGTGTTTCCTCTCTTGAAAGAGCTGCCAGCAGCCAGCAGCCGTGGTCAGGGCCTCGCCTCTGCTTCTCCTACAACGCCTCAGGACCGCACAGGCGATTCCCCGTGACAAGGAACCTGTGCCAGTTTGTCACCAGCATCTGTTCGGCTGGACATGAAACGGCCATCAAGCGTCCCCGTGCAGGCTGGTACCAGCTCAGTCTGTCGCCATCCTGCAGACCATGTCTGCCATCACGAACTCAAACAGAAAGTGAAACAGCAGAAGAAAGTGAAACAGAACAGCAGCAGAAAGTGAAACGGCTTGCAGAAACTGTGTGTGACCATTTGGGACAGGCTTTCCCCTGGAAGCCTAGAAACAAGGCTCTTCACTATCTTTAACGAGTATTAGAATCAATCTTTGATTTTTGTATCATCTCTCTCATGAAGACAACACAGTATTTTTAAYTGAGTTAGAGCTCAGAAGACCCCAGAGAGTAGGGAATGTTCAGCTGCTTAAGACTCTTTCTAAAAACCAAAAAAACTAAGATAATGTTGCAAAAGTTATCAATATGAAGCTTTTGTTTAACACATCATTTCCTTGGCATATGGAAACTTCCTTTTCAATGATGTATTTCTTTAACAAGGGAGTAATTATACTGGCAATAGTATTTTTTCATATTGAGATCACACTCATTTTAATTCCCAGCAGTAAAATAATAYGCATGCCTCTACCTAATTCATCACGACTTTAGTGTGCTAATATTCTAAAAAATCAGCACAATAATAATTTGAAAATACTTCAGAACCCRCAGTGAGTGTGCCACTGCCATACCAGAGCAGAACGCCTGGTGGACTCGCTCCAGAGCGTCGCGGCCACGCTGTGCCATTGAACGCCTGCCGCGGGGCACGCCGCGCCGTGCAATGCGGCAGAGCACGGGAGCAGCGTGCGCCGAGCCGTGCCGGGCCAGCTCCAGGCCGGGCAGCTCCGCGGCGGCTTCGCCCTGCCCCAAGGCTTCTGCCGCACCTCGGGGCCCCGGCACAGCCCGCAGCTGATTGCCCTCGAGGCGTGAACAGAGGCAGCCCCGGGGTTTATCCGGGGAAGGCCATTTTCTGCTTTCGTGCTCTGCTGGCTGAGCTGTACTCCCTGTTTGCTTAAACTACAAATCCTGAAGCACCGTGGAGCACGAGGAACCCGACTCAAACGTTTCAGWAGCCAAGCAAAATGAGATATGAGAGAATATTTACAGGTTTAGCTCAGYTGGTTAGAGCGTGGTGCTGCCAATGCCAAGGTCGCAGCTYCAGTCCCCATATGGGCTACGCTGAGGGTTGGACTAGACGATCTCCAGAGGTCCCCTCCARCCTTACCACTCTGYGATTCTATGATTTAGCACAGATTAACAAAAATGTTAGCAAATCAGATGAAGCGTACTTGGAAGCTATACTGAGGTGGTATCACTTTCAGAGCCACTGCATTTATTGGTTTTTATAAATCTTTATCATTTACAAATACTTGCACTACCCGTGCCAGCAAAACCAATGCATGTATGAACCAGACAGACATACTGGAAACCCCACGAGAACGCTTCCCGTTCGGATCACCTTGTGCAGCAAGCACAAATGCAATGGAGCAGCAAACCCAAGCAAGCCACTAAGATGCACTGAAAAGCACCTAAATAAAAATGACTTTGTGAATCTGCTCTGTGTATTTAGCATCACATCTTGACACTTAAGTGACTAAGTAACTATTTTATTTTATACACAGTAAGTCTGCAGAACCATTATTCTCAACCTAAAGCAGGACTGTATGTCTCAAGTATTATATACATGGGAGTATTTTCAGAGATCTGATCAGTCAGACCACAAGACCTATAGGATAGACTGAAAACATCCTCTTTCTAGTGACTTTAGGGCCTTAAGCCTGAAGAAAACAGGAGTGAGCTCAGTGTTCCTATACAAGATGGTACTAACCACGAAAGTAAATGACATGCAATTAACCATGAAAGTAAATGACATGCAATTATTAAGACAAAATGCGTCGTCATGGCTGGTGTTACTTTCACAGCAGAATTCCATGTGCACAACACACGCGTCTGTGCGACTGAGCACCCCCACGTCAGCCGTGCCTCACCGAGCTCAGAGCTGTAAAAATATAGTCCACGTTKTGTGTACTCTGAGGCTATCGTACGTATTGAATGAAGGTTACTGATAATCTCCCTAGAGTCTGTGGCATTTTCAGGAACAAAAGTGAAAAATATAGARTTATCCCCTTTCTGGGGAAAAACCATCAGCTTTGCAAAGACTGGAACAATGAGCGAGCRTAAACAAACACGGGCAAAAATGACTTCTTGAAGTCATTGTTACTGACCGAGTTTGTTGTCTGAATTGAACCTCATTAGAAAAACTTTTAATAAAGGTCTATGCAGACAGAATTTGAGTGAATACCTGTTTGTGCTGCCAAGCAGAGTATTTTCAAAGACAGAATCACTCATATAGGCTACCTGTGAGCAACTCTACCAATCTATSTTTTAAATCTGCACTGAAGAAGTTTAGATCATGCAACAGTACAGCAAGTGCTTGCCTTGGTAACACTACTTCTCCCAACATGTTACTAGCAGTGGAAAAGCATATAATTCCCAGAGGAGGCACAGCCTCGGGCTATTCTAGCATCTGCTACAGCACCTACACACCTTTCTCATCCGTTACAGGAAGCTTCACATCTCCAATTAGATTAATCTCCAGATTTAAAAATCCCCAAAGCAACATTCTCTCAGACTAGGAAGAATTTCTGGTTTCTGCCAGGTAATACTTTGCAGGAAACTGGGGATGTAGCTTTTAAAGAGTGCAAGCTCTGCCAACCAAAATCCCACAGAAAATCCACATCTGTTTTAATTAAGATAATGAAGTTTGGCATCATATCAAAATTTTGAAAGAGCAATGACACTGCACATAATTTGTTTTAATATACAAATATTAATTTCAAAARGTTCACAGGTAATGTGAAGATAAAGCTGATTAATCTAGAGTGACTGTGCACTTCAGTACTAAATGTAGAGAACACGAATTGTGGCAGGAGGCTGGGCCTCAAATCTCAGCGGAGGTCCACGACAGTGTTATGAGCATGGCTGTTAATTTTGGTAGTGACTTTTTTTTCCCTCATGAAACTGTTACTATCTATTCAGTAGCATGATTTTGAAACTTGAAATGCTGCTACAGGTGACAGGGCTAAAAGGAGTTGTTTGAATCCCATCTAGCCTAGAACCTGGTAGGAAGCAAAGACTTCTCTGTGCAAATTGTACCTCTGTTTCAGGTGTTTTATCTGACCAGTTCACAAACACCTTCTCGAAGAGCCTCACCCATAGTCCCCAATAATTTTTTTCTAGAGACTACTCTTGCCTGGCTTTTTGGATGACCTATGGTTTATCATAAAAAGTCCTATTCCAATAATAGATTTCATAAAGAGGTTTTAAGTCCTTCAAGAGACTTACTCATGCATCTCAGAATAGCCTACACTGCAGCCCTGCATCATGAGTGCATATATTTAACTGCTATTCACTATCACACTCTCTACCCGCTAAATATCGCTATCTCTGGAATAAGGAGAACGCAGGTTTCTTATGCCCCCTACTTTTGAAAAAAAAAAAAAAAAAAAAAAAAAACTTGTAACTTTTGCATACAGGACCTTTCCAATTAGTTTGCCTGTCACACTACAATTTTCAAACTATTTTTTCTTGTCCTCCTTTTCCCTGACAAAGTAAAATTGCTGATTCATCTAGTACACTGTATTTGAGAGAAAAAGGCAGTAAGTCAGGAAGCATCTCCCTTCTCCACTTCCTCTYCAGAGCACATAACTTGTGCAAAAGGCAGACTTTTTTTAGATCTGWCAGTAGTAGTATATGAGAATAACAAAAATAATGAAATAATGCTGAAATAATCTCCCAATCTAATATGAGAATTAAAAGCTAAATGTAAAAGTTGGGTTAAAAGATAAAACAGTAAGTATATTGTTTTAACTACAGAAGGATGTTTTTGTAATGCCGCATATTCTTTCAAGAGCACAGATAACAAATGAACAAAAGAAAAGCTGCTCCAGCAGGGCGACAAATCCTGAGATCTCAGAATTAGTATTCAAATCCTATGCTGCTTTTTTTAATGGACCCAGTGATTTGAGAAATATAATAATAGTTTCACAAAAACACAGACCCAAATGTTTTAGAAAAAAGCTTCAAATACACCGCAGTTACCTTATGACACTTTTATCTCCCGGGAACCTGGTTATGGAATTTTCTTACAGGAAACATTTTATGCAACGAAAATGCAGTGCATTTGTTTCCTTGGAAACAAACCCTTTCAACCTTCATTGCACAGGATCTTAAGCAAAAGAAAACTCTGTAATTAGGCCCAAGGTCTAGCTATTTTAAGGCTGCAAGATGTTAAATCACAACTATTTTATTAGCAATCGAACACAATGAAAATGCACTTATCTCAATTATTGGAGTAGTAAATCTTCAACTCACCCAAAATAATAAATCTATTGAATTAGATGGAGAAATATAATTGCTTGCCCATTTGAAAGAATGTGGGAGATTGTGATTTAGCTATCCCATACAACAGGATTGAAAGAAAACTTTAAGTAACAAAACAAAAATGAAGCAAGTAAATAACATTTATTCATTCAGGAGACATTAACATATTGAATATGTTCAATACGCATTTTGTAAACAATATTTGGCCACACAAAGACAAGCACCATGAAGCACCACTAGTAGCATTTTTGTTATCATTGCTTTACCTAGGTTGTAATACGAAACACTGTTGCAAAAYCAGACCTAGCACTTAGTCTGCTAGCACTGAACAGCAGCGGTCAGCAGGGCTTCTGGAGAGTGCCCGGTCCCACCCTCTGCTGCGGGCCACCTAGAGCGGCTGTGCCCAACCGTGTCCAGCTGAGGTTGAGCATCCCCAGGAATGGAGACTCCACAACCTCTCTGGGCAAGCTGTCCAGTGCTCAGTTACCCTCTACCCAAATACTGTTTACTATAAATGACCACATAACACTGAACATAGTACAGCCTGAACCACCAGCTTAGCTACAGAGCTTTCATCATGAGGACGGCAATCCTTTCTCAGCCTCAGAAAGGTGTTTGATCACACGGGGACAAAAGGCAGCTAATCTGGCACGGATTAAGAAACACGACTGTCCRCATCATTACCACTGCCACCCCAAAATCGTCACATTCATAGAACTGACCATGAGCGAAGCTACTCTTCACATACAGAATAGCCCAAAGAGTAAATTGCTGTGGATTTTAATCACCCTTTCTTGGGGCAGGAGTGCACTACTTTTTCCAACTGATCACAAAGATAAAAGCTTGTATTTGCTAAAACAGTCACAGTGCTACGCTCTTAACAAATACATCTGGAGCTACAATGTAAAAAAAAAAAAAAAAAAAAATCAAAATAGTGCAGCCACAGAAGGACCGTAGATTCTATAATTAGAATTATAAATATAGGACTAAGGAACTCAGATAAAAGAAATTGGATAGTTTAGCTAAAAATATATTATCTAATTCTGTTCTACTTAGGTTCCTCTATATTCTCCCTACGGAAAGTTCTATAATTTCAATTAGAAAGAAGCCAATAGAATTCCTGAAAAAAAATCCAAAAAAGCACGTGGAACATAACTGTGTATAAAATGCCACTGCAAAGCTAATGTTTTTTCCTGAAAAGAGGTTTTTAGGAACTGTAGATTAGGGGTGTCTTTGCTATGTATAGCTCAGATTATAATGTACCAAAACACTGCTTGCACTAAATTCTATTAGGTTACTTGGAGGTAATTGGTAATTACAAAAATTATTTATAGATAAGTATAACTTCATGTTCCAAAACTGAACCTTGGAAGTGAAAATGTTTCACTTGCTTAACTTTTATTTGCCATTCTCTGGAGATTCTCTTACGTAGCTCTGATGGATTTTCTTTTCCTTGTATAAATGTTTTAGAATGAGAAAGATTTATTCTATGACATTACATCTTTTTGAGTAAACATTACACTGCCGGTTCTTTTCTTTAAGAAATAGAGCAATTTTCAGCAAACGGAAATGTGACACTTCTGAGTTGAATCAGATGAACAAAACACAGCTAAACCACAGGGAAGAGAATTTTTCTTCCCATTTGCCCATTTGAAATTTGGCAAAACCAGTTACCTATTAAACAAGCATGTTGCAAATTTCCAAACTAACCTGTATGTCCCAGATAACCCAGGGGGAAGACAATGAGAGACAGGGAATGCAAGAGGAGAAGACACTTCTAGCCAGAATTTCACTTCATGTTACCACACACAAATACTTGGTCCATGTAAATACTGTTGCTGAATCAGTGAAGTAAGACCGGTTTTGTTTGTTTTTTTAGATCTGGGAGGTATTTACCTGTTTTCATAGATGACCCTCATATTACACGCATAAAAATGTCTTCTGTGTCTAATCCAATAATGCAGTATCTAAATACTTAAATCTAACAATGCAATAAATTCCCCTTTCCACAATCTTTGCTCCCATTCGCTTGGAAGAAATGTAACAAGATGTTTTGTGATCACAAACTATGGTAGTGGGGATATTACCACAAATTGCGGGGAATCCGATACGTCTGTTAACCCGAAATCAGCTCCACTACAGAACTACTGTCATATGTTTAGGACAATACCTAAATGAGTTTTTGGGCAGAACACAACCTGATGGGGAAAAGATGATGAACATCCTGTTGAAAGTTCTCCGACAATCTACTTGGAAGAGTTCCGGAGTACTATTTCCGCAAGCAGCTAGAAACTGCCTCAGCTGATGAGAACTGCCGTTACATACGGCGGGTAAACACGGCCAGTGCTCAAAGAAATCTGCTTACGAGCCTTCCGAGAGGGAAAGCTGAGAGGCCATCTTCTCTTACTTCTGCAGAAGCCTGTGCTATTAAAGACGAGGATTTATAGATGCACTGACATTACAAATCCAGTAAGTAGAGTCAGGCTAATCAAGGTTTTCTACCTCTTCTGTAGACTTCTGTTTGGCCACAGAAGGTTAGCCAGACCTACTGAAGGTGAAAGACCAAAGCACACCAGATGTCTCTGAGATGCCAGCTATAAATCCCCAGGGCAAGAGAGGCCATCAGACCCAGTACCTGTGGACTGAAGTGACTCTCTGCAAGATAAACTTTACTTGCCTTTTATTTAGGTTGACCTAAGATGAATGTATCTTCTGCCTTCTTCAGTCAGTGGAGCCTTCTGACTTCCTTCAAAGGAAAGCTAGAAAAGGCTGAAGGACTTTGAAAGAGACTACCTGCAACCTAACATCTCCAGCATTTTTGGTGCTTCTCTGTTATTCATGTAGCAATTACAGTGTATCATTGCAGAACCGCTACCAATGTTTTCAAGGCTGGCAGAGAATATACAACATGATATTGCAACAAAGATACACGGATTTAACACACCCCATAATCATTACAAGCAAGCATTCATCCTTTTCTGTCCTTGTTACAATCCTCTTATAAGTGCAGTGTGTCAGAATCTAACTGCTTCCTGTATACGAAGCAAGAAGTAGTAGTTAAATGGAAAGTGATGACCTTTTCAAACATCAAAGTGTGATTGCTTGGCTATTACACATCTCCACTCCAAACCCTGCAATTTCAGTGATGGGAAGGGAGCATGCAAAATGGCAGGCCAGCTGACATATAAATTATTGCTACAATATACAATATACTGCTACAATATACAATACACTGCTACAGGAAGATTAGACATTAAATTCTCTTTTCTTTCTATTCTGGAAATAACTGACACAACAGAGAATTCCAAGACATGGACCTAGTCCCCTAACTGAGGCAACTCACAACTAATATATGACATGCTTCTCTATCAGCCTAAGAAATGCTTCATTAGAAGCACAGTTCAATCCCTACTGTTCAGAGAAAAAAGATCTACTTATTTAGAGTTGGGTTAGATCCTAATACCAAGCCTCTATCTTTTCAGCTCCTCTAAACAACAGTTGTACACAGTTTTACATGCTGCACAGAGACAATCTACCTGCTGAGATAGAAAATTGCCCTGGTTGTCACAAAAAATACATACTCCAGGAAGCAGCTGGTGTGGAAGCTATTTTGTTTTGATGGATGGGAAGCTGAGCTTCGTAATATTTTTTATTCCTCCAGTCTCTAGTGTATATTGGACACTATCCTGCAATACCTGATTGGACTTCACTGGTAACATCGATGATATTGCACCTTATATGTCAAAGTCATCAATAAGCATAAATATAGTGGAAGGTAATAGGGGACAGAGAGCCATCTCTTCCTTGGAGTCCTGCACAGCTGCATATGAAACAAGACCTGCCTGCGTGTCCTTCCTCCTGCGTGCCAAGAAGACGAATCAACTGCAGCTGCTGATGCCCCTCTGTGTCACATTATGAGGCCACCGAGGATACTGGCCAATTTTTCTGTCATGCATCAAAAGATCCACCAAAATGTCAAATTTGAACATCTGAAAACCTATGATGCTTTGAAACCCAGACGTGCATTCCCTGTGGCAAGTAGCCTTGGTTGTTCCTGAACACTGGAGAACGGAAATTTGGACAGACCTGATTTTTCTCTCAGTTCGTCACGTGAGAAGTATGTCTGGAATATATTAGCCTTCTATACCGGTGAGCTTAGATGCAAAAAATCGGACAAAATGGTTTCTAGACCATTCAGGAGCAGCTGAAAAGTGTTCATGTCTGCTATTAGCTGAAAATTATATCTAGTTAATAGAATCAGAAACAAACAGATTAAATGTCATTTCTGCTACAGAAAATAGTAACATACAGATTAATGTTTGCCTAATTGTACATGACAGTAATTCTACTGAGGGGGCTTCTAGCGACATTAACGAGATCGAGTGGGTTATTAATCTCACATAGCCCCTCAATGGAATTTCAGCATCATATGAATAATTCAGCTTGTTTAAAAAAACAGCTTAATATGTATTTTATTCCAACCTTTATTAGGAATTTTCTCCTCCCTGTGCTCTCAGCTTTCAAAGGTGAAACAAGTAAATTACTGCGCTTTCAGCAATTCTCTTCTCACGTTGCACCAATTTTTAACTCTTTCTTTATCGGAGTGGGTACATTCCCAGAGAAGCTGGTAGGTCTAATTGCCTTTGGCTTCTCTGAGACTTGCTTAGAATATCTGGAAATCTGCCCTGAAAAGACTAAGGCTGATCTATCAACAGCAGTTGGGAGATGTGACTGAAGGTGAGCAGTAAAAAAGCCCATATTTTTCTAACAAATAATTAATTGTAACTGGTTACATTCTTCCAAAAGGCCAAACGGCAGGAGTAGGGCATGTAGGAGCTATGATCATACCCTGCTAATAAAAATCCAAAGTTCATTTAGAGTCTAGGTGGATAATTGAGAAAGCATTATTAAATTAACTCCGGTTAAACTCATCTTTGTTCTCTAGGAGAAATTTGTCAAATACACACTGCAGCCGCTTTTATTATGAACGGCATTTCAAAAAGAGGGGCTATTACCTTGCGTCCTAGCAGGAGGAACACATTGATCTCCCAACCTCTGATGGATCCGAGGGCCTCAAATGGAAGAGCTCTGACTCCAGTAAAYGCTGGTCTGGGCAACGTCAGCTCCAATTCAGAAAAGCTTTGAACACATGTCCAAATACTTTCTTTTTCAACACAGCACCTAATTGTCCACCACTTAAAAAGCTGATTTAGCAACAGTCAAAGCAACAGTGCATGTACTGAGATTCTCTATTCTAGGTAAAGCAAAATAGTTAAACATCAGGAACTAATCATTGTTTGTCAATGACAGATTAAATCTGTAAATTCAGTTCCTTGATGGAGAACAAGATATTTGCAGTGAAGTATCCAAGAACAGGGAACACAATTCTACCGGTGATCTTCAGAAAATTTCACTCAATAAGCTAAAATTCATCACTATTTATATGAAATGCATCTTCTCACACAACTGGTCATTTTAAAACCCTATTTCCCTAATTGTTCTTGTTGTTCATTATGAAACTACATTTTACAAAGCTAAACATTTAACACACATAATGCTACCAAACTGTGGTGCTTTAGTACTGAAATGCAATATGAATACTGAAAAAAAAATGACCACAGCTAGACCCCCAAAAGCATGTAAATTCAGAAGAATTAACTCAAAGAAAATGATCCACACAAATCTGCCGACATGCAACTTCTTTTTCCACAGGAAACTTGCCGAATGGGCTGTTAGGGCATGCATCGGCACTGCCGCAGCAGTATTTGAGCACCACTGCTCCTCATTCCCACCCCAGCCCGTGTGGGCTCTCCACGTTAGGCTTCCGCAATCCTGTAGCAGGAACCTTAGCACGTGAACGCCACGGAGCACGGCCGCAGCAGTCCCGGAGGGGCACGGCCGCGGCAGGAATCGCTCCCAGGCGTCGCCCGTCGCGCAGCGTCCCGAGGGACGCCCGCCCCACGCCGTCGAGGAGAGGCTCCCGGCGGCGCCTCCCGGTTTGCTCGGCCGGCAGCTCCTCCCGCCGAACGCCCAAATCCTTCCTTCAGGCAGCAGTCCAGCGTACGGTCCTAACAGGCAACCCGGCGACTTTCCAGAAACCCATAGATGTACCCTTCTTCAGTGACAAATTAACAGTAACTCACAGCATCCTGTTGCAAATTAAAGCAATATTCACCAACATCCTTAAACTCTCCTGAATGTTCCTGCTGCTTTTGAATTCATGGCACTGCCTCATCGCTCTCAGCAAGATACTTACAAAAATTCAGAGCTGGTTYTACTGTCTGTATTTATTTTTCACGGGCACACACAGATCATGCAAGTAGAAAAAGTGGATTCCAGTTGAGCAGGCATCCAGTGCATTAAGCCAATTCAAAAAAAGAATCAAACTAAAGCTTCCAAAGCTTGGAGACAATTCGTTATGGCTTTGACTGTTGCATTTGATGCCTAATCAGTAAATTCTGAGGTCAGCACACTAGAGGATTTTATAAAAGAAGGGTTTTATCTCCAGAAACTATGTACTTTCCATCTCTGTTATTTTGACAAAAATAAAGCAGTAAAAATCAAAGCTGATATGACACCTCCAGTTGCTTCTAATTTGGGATCGAGAGGTCAGACTGATGCCTAGACATTCCCAGGTCAAGAAGAAAGCAAATCTTTATTTAAATACTCCACTATTCCTCTGGGAAAAAAAAAAAGAAAGAAAGAAAGAAAAAAGATCAGTGTCCTTTGAGATTTTAACAATAAACATACTAACATACACGCCGATTGTTAAGCAGTGTCCAGTGGTGCTTTGGCAAAAAGAAACAGCGCTGGTCTTTACATTGTCAGGGAAAATAGGCAAGAAACCCCAACTATTTTGTAGGTATGTTGTGGAGATCCTTCTTTGGTTTCTTCCAGCTGACGGTACACATTTAAGCCAAAGGAAGCTCTTTGGGAAGAGCACCCGGGCAATAAGCAGTTGTCACACACAGGTGCCTCACAAGGGAGCAGGAAGAGTCCGTGGGAGATGTAAGAGGCAAGGCCCTGGTTGGAAAACCTCTGCCTACCACTGCTAGGAGAACAACAGGCATGTTTTCCAAGGAGAGAGGTGAAAATCCGGAGACCTGTAACTCATTAAACCCTCAGCCCAAAGGAAAAGAAGCAGTGAGCAATAATGCTGCGGAAGAAAAAGGAAGCTCTGCAGATGCGCCAGAAACAGTTAAAACCTTTGAGAGAGAGAAAAAGCTGCAGGCAAGCTCCAGGTGCATACCTACAGCTTCTTCCTCTTGCTTGATATGTCTCTCTGAGCACTTCATCTGCTCGGGAAAAGGTATTTGAAATTACTGATCCTAAGCCCACATGTCGCTCGAGCATTTCCCCTGGGGGCGGGGAGGCCTGCTGACGCAACGCAGCCTGCGAGCGGCACCGGGGGCTCCGCGGGAGCGAGCCAACGGGAGGGCACCGTGCCTCTCGCAGCCGGAGGAGGACGTCGCGAAGAAGCGACGCTAGCGTCTGCTAAGGGAGGCTCCCGGCAGGCTCSGCACAGCCACAGCCTCTCACTCGGTGGGAGCACAGGCTGAGGCAGCTGCTGCCAAAGGCTGTCCAGGCTCAAGTCACAACCGTAGCTTGTCTCTGATTCGTCACACTCGCCCTACATATGTTTAAATAGATTATCATTGACAAACCTGTGGAGTAGTCTCCCGACCATCCTGCCGAAGCTGCCTCATCTTGAAGGTCCTTGTCTGTATTTGGTATAAAGGGATCTTTCAGCTTTTGATCTCTCTGCTGAAGCTAGGGAACAGAGTTAGCTCCAACATTAAACACACGCTCTCAGTCAGAAGCATTCAACCCTGCCATGCAGACTTACCAGAGTTCAACATCTTCTTTCAAATGAAATTTTGCTGTATCAGCTAATGCAATTTAAAACGAAATCATAATTATTTGTAATTATGGACCGGCGCTAGTCCCATTAAATTCAAGGGCAAACTTGCAGGTGGTAACATTAATCAGTGGCAACACAACCAGTTTCTGTGTCCATTACAATTCTTAACATAGACATCAAGCATATTTAGTTGTTAAATCAATTCTATTAAAGGTCATTCCATAAATCTCCTCTTTATTTACTGCCTGTTAATTTTTATACAGGTGACTGATACTATCTAACCAGAAGAAAGAGTGGCTGAAAACGAGCCATTTGCACCCTATCAGTCAAGTAATATATAGTCTAAATATTTTAAATACACAGTATTCTCCAAGTAACCCATAATGATATCTGTGTGGGAGTTTTAATACACTTGGTAAATAAATTGTGTTCAAAAGCTCTCCCTGCCTGCATACAATGGAGACTGCTGAACTGTGAATTCGCCGGCAGGAAGGGGCTTGCGAGATTCCCTGGGATTCCGCCAGGAAACGATACAATCTGTATTACAAAGTCTACCCCCTCGAGCTACCTGCAGAGACCGAGCTCTCGGATAAAAACACACTGCTCAGCAGCAGCAGCTGCGTTTACCCAGGAGCCTCCGGTAAAAAGCTGAACTTGGGGTTTTTTGGTAATCCTCCAGAGCTGATGTCTGTTTTCCTCTTACTCAAATCAAAAGAAATACAAAACAAAATAAGCAACTGACAGGTATTGAAATTAATATTACAGTGATAAAAACCCAGGAAACTCAACTGCCAAAATGAACGTTCCTGCCTCAATGCGTATCAATGAGCTTTCAGAATAGATGGCAGATTATACCTTCATTTCTGCATACATATGCTATAATTACTTTTCCATGAAACTACTCTATTGTCTGTGGCATTGCATTACATAATATGCATACAACCATAGTTCTCATTCAAGATACATTCATGAAGCTTTCAGTTGGTCCAAATCTAAATACGCATGCTAAAGTATCAAAGCCTGAATTAATACAAGACATGAAGAAAAAGAGAAAGAAACTTCACTTTCTGCAGCTTATTATCAAATGCAACTCAGTAAGGGAGAAACATAATGGGTAAAATACTGGGCATGAAACATTTCAGAAAGTGTAATTCTAATAATCTTTAACTGATTGAAAGGAAATTTAAGACCTACGGAGAGAAAAAGAACACAGATCTAGGCCTAAGCTTGCAGGACTTTCTCATAATGAAACCTGTGAATGTTGGGAAATTTCTTACATCTACAGCAACGAGTCTAGATAATGAAAACTCCTGCATTTTGCTCTATATACTGCTATACAATCAATAGCTACGACTGTCAGATTTCCTTCCCTTGCTAGAGATTCGCAAGCGATTTCCAAGTTCCACCCGTAGCTCTTCAAGTCACCTCTACCTTGCAGGCCGCACAGAGAGAAGTGTTCTAGTATTTCTCAAACAGCTGCAGAAGCGCAAAGCCTAACACAAATCACAGCGTCCACCCCAAAGGCTCGGAAAGGAAATACCTGCCAGTTAGCGCGGACATCGCAAGCAGTACCTGAACTGACTTTGACTCAGCCCAGCTCAGAGCAGAGCAGCACGCGCCCCCTGACTTCACCTGCTAAAACCTGCTGCATCCGTTCCAGAGCCGAAGCGTGGAGAGCCCGGAGGCAAGGGCGCCGCTCCGGCCGGCGGGCACGGCTCCTCATCTGCCTTCAGCAGCAAAGGGAGGCCCAACCTGTCCCCTGCTGCTGGTGGAGCACTTTCTCTTTGCTGCTCTGCAAAGTGCATCGTTTTTCATCTGCAAATTAATTTTCGAGTAGATCAGCACGCTGCTCCGCTGACCACGAGGCAGCACAACCAGCAGGGCTGGAAAGAGCGGATGCTGGGAGCGAGAAGAAGGTGTGTGCGCGCCTTCGGGCAACAGGCAGCCCCCCAGCCTGGACAGTCGGAGAGCCGACAACACAGCAGAGTGACCCAACAGAGCCGGGAGGCAGAGGAATGCAGATGTGGAAGGAAACACGATGGATTTTGTTTCTTGTTTCATTCCAGAATGAACCACATGCATGTCAGGCTTGTGAAACTCATACTGAGAGTTTAAAAATTTCTCCTAACACCCCTAATTCCAGGGGAAGAGATGCAAACTAAGTCATTTGCTAGACTGAAGTGATTCTATCCACTGTCATAGTTATCACATCTATTAAAATTGTCTGCTTTTTCAAAAACAAGATGATAGCATACTTCTATAGCAGTATCCTATCATTTTTGTATGTGGCAGTATTCAACAGCAGTCATTTAATACCCTTCTATGATTTTATTTTTCCACATAACTGAATTTTCAAAACCAAGAATTAAATATAATCAGGGGGTTTTGCCCAGTACACAAGAATGGTTATGCTAATAAAACTCTGTTCTTATAATGGACTTCATTTTTATATCATGCATAACAGGCAATTCTGTTATAAAAGCATGCCTTTGTTCTTTAGGGTGTACAAAATTTTTGTACTTACAGCCCAAATCCAGCAAAATTTGGAGGTGTGTAGGCATGGCAAAGCAATGACAGTAATTCTGGCCACACTCATCTATTAAGCTGGCCTTCTGGAGAACCAAASTCTTTACTTCTGCATCACGAAAGATGATAATGAACTGGGGAAGCAGGGAAGATTCAATCAACTTTTAACTTTGATGTTCCTGTATGATTCAAACTAAACTTCTCCACATTACTACCAAATTCATCAAAGCATTACTTCCCTGCAGGAGCTTCTGCAAACCATGACCTGCAAAACCTCACTGTTGTCTAGCCTGTGTCTGACACTAGTTGACTACAGCAAACATTGTAGGTGGACATATGCCTCTAAGAGGAGAACAGATGCACAGAAGTAAAATACAAAGGACCTCAGAAAATACCCAGTCCAACCTGCATTTATTAATTTTTACATTAATCCTTTGCTTCAGGAGTTCTGCTGGTTGCTGGCAGGGGAAGAAGGGAGAGCAGAAAGATGTTGGTTTTTGCTTGCAATAGCTCTGCTCCCGGTGAGATTGGTGAGGCGGGTGAGCGCCATGCCCCCAGACCCGTGCGGTGCAAACCTCAGCAGTGTGCTCACCCTCCGGGGCACTGCAGCCCCAGCAGATCTACGTGTGCCCTGGCAGCAGTGGTGACAGCATCCACAGTCAGGCAGAAATTTCCCCACCAGCACAACTGACAAGTAACGTTGGGAGGAGAAGAGAGACAGCATGAAATTCTGTACCGTGGCCAGTCCTAGGGTCATCCAGAGTTGTATTTGACAAGTGTTCTGCAACTGCAGAGGACACTGATGATGTCTTCAATGTCTTTGCTTTATTCTTTAGACAAAACACAGAGGAGGTCTCTACCCCTTGACAACACGTCCTTGCAGGGTGCTGGGAAATCCAGTGGTGGTTGTGGGCACTGTTGGACAGTCTTTGGTATGCGACTGTGAAGGACCAAATGCAATGACTCGAGTGCTCCCCTCTGCCTGAACTGCCAATGCAGGCTCCATTGGAAAGACTGCTCTGCTAGGAGGGGCTCCCTGCGGATGTTCGTTGTTACTGTGGTTAACGCAAGAAGGAAAACTCTGCCTGTGATCAGAAACAACCTGCCTTGGCTGAACAGGACATGCTGTAACTTGGCATTAGGTCGCTGAAGGATGCATTAAGAATACCAAGCGGCTCTCATTGACCTGATTCCCATATATGCTAATGGAGAGGAAATAGTTGCTTGCCATCAGCTATATACAACGTCAACTCTGAATTAAGTCGTCAGGAAAACTAAGGCTAGGAACCTATAAACATATCATTGCCATGAGTTACTGAAATTATTTTCAGATWGATTACAGCCCAGGTGTCAGAAAGCAGGTTTTAAAAACATATTAATTTCTAGGAACCAACATATAAAATGTATTTATATCCTCTTACTAGAAGCTAATTTAATTCAAAAGTAGAAAGACAGTGGAACACATTCTGATACCCTTACTGGTAACTTAGATAACAGCATTAGGTTTCAAGTAAAACAAAATGTTTCACTTTTTTCTCTCATTCTGATTTGCTCCAGGTTATGCATTAACCTGCTGCATTTGTGAGGCAATAGCATTGTGCAACGTGTGGGAGTCAGAAAATTAAATTGTAAAGCTTCTTTGAAAACAGTCTTCCCACAAAGAACACAAAGAAATTAAAACAGTAATAAATAACATAAATGATTAAAGTGGATGAGATTTTTTTCAATTTTCTGTATTTTTCCAGGTAGATATCAGTTACCACCAGCATAAAGATCTCTCCGATAACCTTTTCAATTTGAAAAGATACTCCTCTAAACAATTACATATTCTCACATTACACGATTATTTTCATATAAAATCTAAATTTGGATATAATATCAGGAATATATTCTTCACCTTGCTTTTTATTCATGAATTAGAATTATTCGGTCTTACTGTGCTTTTGCTTCCTGGATTTAATTTGCAAGCAAGACTGGAAATGCATTACCTGTAACCCAAGAATTCCCAGGGAACGAGGTTGCCAGGAAACCATGGAATTACCTTGGATAGAGGAAACCCCACGAAGCTCTACCAGAATGGATTAGCTATGAAAGTTAATAAAATCTTTGGCTAGTTTTTACCAAGATTCACTCTTTCATTACCTGCTGAAAATTTTACTGCTGACGGACCCTGTTCGAACTATTTGCAGGGAAGAACAATGCTGGTTACAGCTGAGATGCAGAATATTACAGGGTATATCACACATACAGCTTACATCTGCTGTCTGCTTCAGCATCTATACTCTTCCCCTTTCCTCCTCTATTTTTTCCTCCTCTGTTCATAACGGCCTTGTAAGATTTTTCTTAGTGATAATATGTAGGATCTTGCAAGTACTGCTGTCGGTCTTCAGCAAAAAATCAGATTTTTCTATAGCTGCAAGATACTTTCATTTTTCTCCTGAGATATCTGCAGTGGTCAACATGAAAGAAGGGACTCTAATCTACCTGGACCATAGACATCACAGACTCATCAAATAGCTTAGGTAGAAGGGACCTCTGGAAGACTTCCATCCAAACCCTCTCAGCAAGCAGGTCCAACTAGAGCAGGTTGCCCAGAACCTTGCACAGTCACATGTTGAGCATCCCCAAGGCTCGCAGTCCCACAGCCTCCCTGACCCCGCTCCGGTGTCTGACCACCCTCACAGTGAATTTTTTTCCTTGCAGCAAGTCAGAAGTTTCCATGTTACAATTCATGCTATGAGGAGAGGCTGGCTCTGTCTTCTCTGCACTTAGGCAGCGGTGGACAGTGGGAATATCTCCCCTCACTGTACCTCTGTAAGGCTGAACAAGTGCAGTTCTCTCGGCCTCTGCTCACGCACCACATGCTCCAGCCCTTCGAGTTTCGGCAGTCCGTGCTCCAAGTCACCAGTGTCCTTCTCACACCAAGGAGCCCAGACCTGGGCACAGCACCCATAGCCAGAAATTGCCTTGCCGGTGCTGAGGAGAGGGGGATGATCACATCTTGCCACCTGCTGGCAACCTTACTACTAACCARTCCAGGATGCGGTAGGTTTCTATTGCTCCAAGGGTGCACTGCTGGATCACATCCACCTTGTTAGCCAGGACACCCTGGTCCTTTCTTGCTAAGCTGCTTTCTACCTAGTCAGCAACTGACCTGTGTTGTTGCATGTGGAAAGCTGACACAACTACCAGAATCCGTGTTCCAGGTGTTTTCAATTACTACCTTGTTCTAGTTGTTGGTTAAACCTATGATAGTTTTGTCATTGCTGGAATTTGGGTTTCATCCCAGAAGATGTTTCATTTTTAAAAAGTACACTCATGATGCCCATCAGCTCTTCAAGAACAAACAATATTTTTTCAATATTCACTAGACAATTGGAACGGATTTTAATTTGAACTGAAGTATGAGGATAATTTATGTTATCAAAACACATTTTTCATGAGGAAAGGATGCACGTTAAAAAACAATGACTTTAAAAAATACTAATGGCTTAGGGGCCATCCACATTACAGCCATGAAAAGTATATACCCTTCAAAACAGAATATAAATGTTTTGTTTTAAAAATATATTGGCTCTTCTAATAGTGCCTCTAGATATTCTGTGAAGGACATATGAATAATGTATCAAGTATGAAAGGAAGAGATTATTTCCTCCTTGACTACTGCAAATAATCAGGTCAGCCTAAACCATTCTGTTTGCAAGGGTCAGCGTGCAACACATCACTTGTTGTCACTGATACAGACCTAGGCCAAACCTCTCCGTGCCCTGTGACAGSTGCCCTTACTTAGCCACAGGCTTGCACGCTGTTCAGTCGCTCTGTTACCTGATCATCCCACTAGATCCCAGCTGGGCACATTCTAGCGAATTAATGGCTTAATGTACACAATTTGTCCCACGATCACTCATCAATAACATCTGATTAAACTAATTTTGACAGGAGCCGTTTCCATTGCCTTCATTTACTCTTGCAAAGCATGTGGAATTCTCTATGATATATGTAAATACCATCTATGCACAAAGAAGAAAACGGGAAGTAAATGTTCCTTCTATATATACTAGTAATGCACTCAAGTTAGTTCCCTGAAGCTTTTGGCACTGGCTTTTTGGCAATGTCCCCAACACTGGGAACTAGGGTTAGCTCATTCCACTGACCTCTAGTGCCTGAAGTTTTCAATTCCTACTTACTAGGTATTCTGTAGCAATTTTCTTTTCACCTTCACTTCCCCAGAAAATGAAGATCCGCAACAAGCTTTTTTATAGAAAAAAGAAACGAGGACCAAAATCTACCTTCCAATACTTCTGCTCACACCCAGCTCTGGGGAAAGCAAAAGCATCCACTGGCAAGCGACCATCAGCACCAAAGGTGGCAGCAGCTGTGGGCCCAAAAGGATATTCTAGGTCACTTATCGCTGCAGCATTTGAAATCACCAACACTTTCAACAACTGGTACACAGAAAACAGCAGTTCTGAATTTTGCATTGCATGTTGTTATTTAAAGACCCTATTATCTAAAACATAGAGCTACCAACCAACCCTTTAGATGACTCTCAACAGCCTACCGACCTTCTCCTTAACATGCACTGCTGCTACTCAGCACACACAAGGAAGATAACAGTCCTTGAAGTTAGAAAGATAAGAGTTCATATTTTAAAAAACAAACATCAAATGGGTGTATTCTAGGAATATTTCTTATTTGATATGTACCCAAAACTCCGCTTTTGCATTTACTCTAGTACTTGTCAAAAATAAAGATAATTTGGCAAATACTTAATCACAGGAGATGACTTCTTCTCTCCTGAGGTTAGCAAGGTGCGTACAAGATGTAGCTAGCATGAAGGACCAGCAAACTGAGAATCCCGCAAATCTGTCTTACGTGAACCCGTACGTGAGTCACATGGAAAATGATGTCTGAGAGATACGTATACATTAAGCTAGTTAGAAGTATGAGCAGGAAGTACTCCCAATGACACAAGATTAGAGACATCTATCACAATGTCTTCATAGGCAACTGCAAACATGCAAAACAATCCAGACACCAGGAATATCCCAAGTATACTAATTAATTAATAAAACAGATATGTGAAGTAGGTGATGCTATACAGAAGTATTATTCATTGGGTGATAACTTACTTATTTCCTCAGATGTTTTTAAAAACCCGATGCTATCAAACTACAGCTGAAAAAGCTGCATGTGAAAGAAGTAAAGAGTTCATAGTACCAAAACTTCTATTCTATGAAAGTTATTCCTTATAGCTATAATACAATGAATTAAAACCTCAAATTCAAATCTATAATATCACTTCTATTAAGATGTGGTGCATTTCTGCAGGAAATAAACATTTTGTTTTCAGTAATAAAAYAGAATAATACTTCTCTAATTCAAACACATTTTTACCTGAAAGTTAAAAGGCTAAAAGAAAATAAAACCTTTGAAGGTGGTACTCTTGAAACACATCTTTGATTCATAAGATGACCTTCCTGAAAACAAATAGCAAGTACAAATACTTGTCAATATGATTTCTTTCTTACATAGCATAGCTCAATAGTTCTTATTCATTGCTTATGGTATTTCCTATCTACAAATTAGCCTCATCTACCACTCAGTTTTTGACAAGACTATCACAATATAGTAGATAAAAGAACAGGAATTTCTTAATAAATAGATTTTTCGTGAATCTGTGAAACATTTCAGATCATAAAATATCCACTGAAAAACTTCTGGCAATTAACACAAACCTCCTCCCTGAGGAGCACTGTTAGCTAATAAAGCATACTCCTCCTGCAGCAGGACTCACTGTCACTTAGTGACTTGTATATAGCATGGCTTCCTTTGGGTCATTTATTTGTCTAGAATTATAAAATCCATTTAAAAACGTGTAAACTATTCATTGCTGATATTACTTTATATCATCAAATGAAAATCTTAAAAAGATTTACAGGCTGTCAGTTGTGTTTTCATTCTGGATTGCAGAGGCGGATATAAAACGGGTAAGCACAGGGGATTTTATAAGCAATCCGTGTACGCTGTACAGCGTTGTCCTTTGCTTCCTGGCGTTCGGCGATGTACTGTCACGGATGGACAGCAGCCTGGTTGTTGGGTTTGCGTGCTTCGGGGCTCTTTTTTTGAATATTCCTTCTGAAGTAATGCAAAGATAACCCATCAGCATCCACTGAAAAGGCAATGGAAATTGATACATTCATTCACGAAGAGTTTGCTTTGAATACAAAAAAATTAAGGAAGAGCGTCCTGGCCATCAGGGGCCCGCGGGTAGGGCGCTGGAAATGACAGCTTACCGGCCTGCCGCTTTGGAGCCGCGTGCACGCACCCAGAGAGGCCAAGCAAGTCCGGGGGCTGCTTGGCAACCTGCTGGGACATCTGAGAGCATCTTTTTCATAAAAGATAAGGGCAGTAGAGCTAGAGATTAAAAACTTCACTGAAGGTCTTAGTAAAAAAGAAATAAAAAAAGGCATTTTTTTCTACTTAACTTTTTTAATCACACAATTCTGCTAAACCTGAAGAGGGATTAATTTTGGTTTAAAATAGAAAATAGGTTATTTTGCTATAAATTCCAAGATTCTACTCAGACTTTTTTGTAACAGGCAACATAAATATGTTCAATCCCGTGAAGAATGGATTTACCGTGGCAGTGCAACCACCATACCAAATGCAGTTCTGCCATGCTGTAATTTCATCTTGATAGCATCAAAATTATCTGCTTCCACCRCAGAAAAGCTGAAGCACAGGAACGACCGCCGGGCCGCACGCTCGGCACGCGTGGGTCTGCGAACGCGGCCCCGCGGGCCCTCCCCACGCGCGGCCCCGC
>NW_028186561.1:126650-221886 GCF_003343005.1 Rhea americana
TCGGCGCCTACGGGCGGGACGGCGAAGACAGCCCTGGGAAGGAAGGCTCCATCTCGGGGGCACCCCGGCCGAAACGGGGCACAGGCCGCGACACGCAAAGCGCAGAAGAGCCAAAGCTAAATCCAAATTCAAAGGAGACTTACATGTCTGCATTATCGTTCTCCTGACTCAAATCTCTAAAATCTGCRCCAATAGAACAAAATTCATACTTGAACCTCAAAATCTTGGACCAGCTCCTACAGCCCCAGCAAAAGTTACTGGGAAGAGCAGCAAGTAAGAGCAGGGACTGGAGAGCTCCAGATGCTATGGAATAACCACTCCGCCAAATCCCATCCCCTCCCTGAAACCCAAACGCGCGAAGCCAAGCCCGCCAGCACCCCCACGGCCTCACGGCCGGGCAGGGCACGGCCGCAGCGACGGTGCAACCAGAAGGGCAAGGGGCCGGGCAGGCGCTCTGCACCAGCTTCCACACGGGGAGGAGGGTGAGGAGCGACTTCCTCGGGCCACCAGGAATTACATAAAAATGATTTCTGCAAGAGAGAAGGAATCAAGCCTACCACTGGATGATAATTTTCTGGCCTAATTTTTGCAGGAGCGCCCGGGGGCTGCTCGCGCCGCGCAGCTGCCACGCCAGTACCGCGCGCAGGAGCTCCCCGGCTGCGCTGCAGAGCCCGGCTCGCGTCCCTCAGCCCAGGACGGAGGAGCTCAGGGGCACGTCGGCGGCCGGCCGCCCGCGGCTCTCCCCCGCAAGGGCCTCCCAGGGCGGCACTGCGGGGCTCGAGGCCCACGAATGCCAACRGCTGCCCAGCGACGGTGCCAGCGCCCATCAATGCACGGGCACAACTAACAGCACCGAACTAGCGAGCACAGYATAAATAATTCTTCAGCCTCCTTTCACGGGGCTGTTTGGTTATTTCAGGTCCTAATTTCTGCAACTATATTCAGACTTCATTTAGAATAAGTGTTAATGAGAAACTTGATGAGAAAGTATCCGATGTTACTGATACACCCTTCCCACATACCACCAGATTCAACGGACAGTGTTAAAAAGGTTAATGTCAGTGAGAAAATTATAAATTCCTTGAAGATTTTCTAACATTCTTCCTGCTCTGTCTGCTTCCTCTGGCGGTGGCACAATTGCAGCTCGGGCTGCCCTTGTTCTGATCCTCCACGGCAGCAAACGCATGAGCACACGCAGCAGTAACGGCAGCGGGGGCCGAGCTCGCCGACCGCCGCGGCCGCTGCCCAGCTGAGCCATCAGAGCAGCTTGCTGCCCAAGTCGGGGCGAATCCCTGACTCAGCCCAAAGCAACCTCGCAGCCCACCGCAGAAAACCTCGCGCGCCGTTCACATAAACAATTTGTATGCATTCTTCTGAATAAAGAACATAAAAATATAGTTAGACTTATTCCGCCTACCGATCTCTGAGCACTGCACTTATGTTCGCCACCCCTCCCCAAACGCCCCGTTTTGTCCTGCCTGCTGCCAGAGCACGACTTCCCTGGCCGATGCCCTGCCAGGCGGCGGCGCCCTCGGGCCGCGCTCCGGATCGCGGTGCCGAGGGCAAGCTCTGCTTTCAGGCACGCACCAGCAGCTGTTCTTTTTGAAGCCGACAGCCCACTAAAACGAGTATCCATGAAGGAAATCTGTACAGCAGTCTCACCTTTCTGCTTTAAATAACCAACTTGTCAACCTGCCACCCCACTCCCCAGAAAACACTATTCTGTTTCCTGCTAACACACATTTACCAGCYACCCACACACTCATGTATTTTCTGTCTTCTCCCGTACCGACCTGTGCAACTGCCTCGTCCTTTATCTGTTATTACATACCAGCTTCCTCCTGCATCACACCTGAGTATTCCCCCTCCTCTTGTTCTATCCAATCGCTCTACTAATGTGTGAAGTTATTTCAGCTTCCTTTCCTAATTTTCAAAATGACATATAYAGCCAGCACATTAATGGCTATATTCTGATGACCGCCACCTAGCATTATGCGGATACATTAACAGCACACTTCAGCTTTACACCAGAGCCGTGAGAAATGCGAATCCGTCTCTGTATCACGTGAGTTATGGATGACAGCAAGTTCAKGGGGCTTTCTCCTCTTAAGCCTCTGCCGCGTTCTGCTAAAATACCATGTGTCTTACAAAAATAAAAGAAGGAAATCCTCTGTGTTTTGTGAAATCTCACGCTAGACGCCGTCATGCCAAACAGTCATCACAGAAAGCTATTTCTCATCCACACGTCAAATAGAAGCAGAATAAATCTTTGCTCTCACTTCTCCTCTTGGAAAGGCTTTTCCGGAATGAAGTTTAATACTAAGCACAATTTCCCTAAGAGATCTTATACCAAATTTGGACCAAAATGAGTATATACTGATTACTGCCTGTGTTGGATGGGAAAAACAGTGACACTCACCTACTAGAACAGATTTTCAGGTTACATAGAGATTGACTATACCATTAGAGTACAAATAGAAACTATTTCAGTCAAATGACTCAAAGTTGCAAAACACTTCTCATGGTTTCATGGACCTAACCAAAATCTCCTTCTCTCTCTCCCAGGAAGGGAAGCTTTTGTGGCTGGACACTGTGTGTTGGACAGCAAGCTATTCCACTCTTCAGGCTGCAGCTTGGAGAACACCAGCTAGCTCAACTTAAAAGTTACTATTTTGTTTTGGGCTTTTTTTTCTGCTAAAAAGCAGTGGGAATAGTCCCAGGACTGCAAGAAATAACCATGTCCAAAGACATTAACTTGCTAATTATAATCTATTTATACAAATCTGTCATCAAGGTGATTTACTTGATTTTTTGACTTCTTAGTTTAGCCAGTAGAGATCAGTATAAATAACATTTTACTTATATTTCTCAGTAATATTACTGAGATATTTATCCCCTTTAATTGAAGGGGTTGTGTAAATTGAAGTGTATCCCAAAAGATCATCTGATCAACCTACTCACGCATTTGAGTTCTAGTACTGTGCTGTGATAACTAGAGAGATGTGAAAAGTACCAAAACCATTTTTTACACATCTTTACCACAATATACCACTTTTAACTCTTTGAATTTCCATTGTATTTCCAAAATTACAAAAGCTGGTGTTTTGAGGCACCTCTCGCAAYGCCTTTCAGAGCAATGTGCCAATTACTGTTTGGAAACCATACTCTGCACACACGCTGCAACAAGTGTGGGGGGAAAAGAAGTATGCCCCCCATGCCAGCTGCCCCAGCACCTCCCCGGCAGTGCTGTGCCTGCAAGCCGGCTGAGATAAGGCACAGTGTGTCAAAGTGCGTGGCATCCACCCCAACACCACTGCTGAAGTACCGACGTGCAGTGCAAAGCTTCCTTAACACCTACTCCTGTAGCAAATCTCCTGGAAAAACGTGCACAAGCTGCGGGAAGGCAGAGGAAAAGTGTAAGTTTATTGCCAAGTCATCTCCTTACCAGTGCAAAAGGCCTGTCCTTCCTCTTCTCTCTCCCCTTCTGCAGTTATTTCTCCCCAAAAGCCACTTTCACCATTCAAGCCAGCATACACCATCAGCTACAGACCCTGCTGCCAAGGCTCTGCTAGTGGGAACCCATCACAAGGTCCCTTGTGCAACAGCTACACCCAAGTGCACAAGTAAGGAGGCTGCAAGCACTGGGAGTTACAGGAGACTGGTGCAGRTGAGCTGGAAATTACCCGAAAAAAGTGCTATCACTTATCAATGGAAACACGGTTAAGAAAAAGACTATGCGCCTGTGAGGGAACAGCAAGAATTTGTCAATGACAGACCAGGGCACCAAGAGGGCTTTGTAACATAGATCTCTGTGGCGCACCAAAGATGTGGGCTGTGCAAGCCCTATCTCCGGGTGCAAGTCCAGCGAGCTGCGGCATGGTGCTCTGCTCCTGTTTCCAGCGYCTGCTGGGTTCAGCAGTGAACAGGCGAGATAGAGCCGATGCCTCCTGTTTCAGCCACAGCAGAAAAGCTGGGCTCTAGCCCTTTCCTCCACAGTCTTCAAAACTCAGCCCAGGAGGGCTGAGCCTAAGGTTAGACTAGGGCTTTCAGAGTATGAACAGGCTTCAAATGCAGGTTCCAAGCTACTCAGCTCGACGGTACCATGCAAATGCCCACATGCATACATCAAGACTCGGGGAACAGCAGCAGTACCATCACATCATTAGCTGGCAAAGTTCTCTAGGAGGCCAGCAGACGTAGCTGCCTGGGAGCGACATGAGCCCTCCAGCACGGGCTCAAGGAACGGGGCTGACAAGGGGTGACGCCACGCTCAAAGATGTGCAGAATGCATATGCTGCCTGCACTCGTAACACAGTACACTTAGATCTGGTCAACACGTTAAACACATGGTCTAAAAGTCTAAAAAAACATCCTGAAAAAAATCTTTGTTTTGTCTCAACAGTCCAATTGTTTCCTGATGGGAAGAGAGAAGGGCTGCAGATTTCTGTCTGTGCAGGCAGTACAAGACTCCTCCGTCAGCTACGATTCTGACTGTATAAAGAGGAGCTTGAAAAGAGTAGAGTACAGTGAGATGCAACCTGGAAATGGGCAATTATTTTGCACCTGACAAGGACATTGAATTCTTTCTTAAATGCCACTTTTACTTACCTTAATGAATTTATTTTCTTTCAGACAGATTTTTTTGCAAGCTCTGTTCAAGCAGTATGAAATTTAATTGGTGAAATGTTTAACATCCTATCATGGTACTTATTTATACAATCCAAAATATTTAACATCTCTTGTGTTAACAAAGGGAACCAGACCACTAAAAGACACAGTACAGAAAGCAAATGTTTTTGTGACAGTGCAAACAGGAATAATATTGTATTTGTGTGTACATTGCTAGAAATAATTGAGAGATAAATATAAAGAGCAGTGTAGAGTAGAATTTGAAACAAAGCATCTGTCAGTGAGCTCAGCTCTTGACTAAAATTGTATTTGATCTTAAACAGGAAAATCATGATACTCTAAAAAAATTGAGTAATTAATAAAACTACATGAAAGACAAAAACAACCTTTAAAGAATATTTAGCTAAATAAAAAAATCAATTGGTATGGAGTATTTTCAGGGTGAATTTTTGATGTTAAAGTTAACTAAAGAATGTTCATTCAATCAGATGTGAGCAACATTACTTTATAAGGATATACCTGTCTCAAGTCGGAAGCACTGAAAGTTACACTACAGATTAAAGTGACGAATGYGAGAGCAGCTTACAGCTGGCTTCTAAAACAATTATTTAGAAATACTCATGTTGGGAAGCTGGAGTAACACGGTCATTGTAGGTCATCTGGAAAGAAAGACGGGGTTTTCTAAGACTAGTTTTTACCAGAAGGCTTCTGATTGCTGGTGCCTCTGCCTCAACTACAAAAGTGCAGAAGATGATGATGGGAGAAAGAGCAGGGGGTGGCAGAGCAGGATGCCAGCATGCACTGTCAGGAGCAATTCCACCCTCTGCTTGTTCGGAACCTAATGCAAAACCYGTCCCTTCAACTCACCTTTCTTTACACAATCCTCTTACACACATCCGCACCCTCGAACATTGCGGASGGAATCCAGCAACAACGAGGGCTGTTGCCAGCATGGAGCTCGAAGATGCACCTCTTGATTTTAGCTTGACTAGGTACCTTGGTGCTCAGTGACATTAGAAACTTTTGACAGAAAAAACTCTATAAAGTATACGCTTTATCTCCTGACAAATAAGTTAACCACTAGAATACACATTCTCATCAGAAAAATGAACTAATTTGTTTTGAATGCACTAAAAAAAGGAAATGAAACTAACCTTAATGCAATGTACCTATCAAAGGTCAGCAAATGATTTAATCTGATTTTTTTTCTTGGTGCCAACATTCATATCTGCACTTTCAATGAGCAATCTCATGTAATAATTTCAACAATTTCTATTAAATGACTATTCAGGATACACAAAGTCTGATTATTTATGATATAATTTGCATATAAAGTACATTTTAAAAACTTTAAAAAATTTTGCAGTGCTGATATTAATGCACATTTTCCCCAAGCGAACAGAATTTGTTGCCTTTAGAATTTATTTAATCAAAATCTAATTAGCATTCAATAGTACTTTTTAAAAAAAGCTCAGRTGCCCATCTGTCAACAGCATAATGTCCATCTCAGAGTAATTTATCAAATAGATTYAGATGAGCATTGCATGTATTAAAAATATTCTCCATGAACAAGAACCACCTTTAAAATGCTTGGATTTTTTATTTTAGAAAAATGTTTTGTTTACCAAAAATTATGTTTTTCAAAGTCCAGCAGATGAAATCCAGAGATTGTGACATTATCTGGAACGTTACTGAAAATGTAATAGCAGAAAGGCTATTTTGTGCTTAACTTGAAATGATAAAACCTGGCAGCACACTGACATGCAGAAAATGCAGCAATTCGATTAGATTTTTCCTACCTGACAATCCAGCATTCACAGTCCAGCACTGCCGTATTTACTACTGAGCGTTCCCCGGGGAGACGCGGAGCGGCAAGGCGGACACGGGCCGGGACGCGGCGCGCGGGACAGCCCTGCTAGCTCTCTGCTACATTAAAAGTCACCACCAGAGAAGAGATCACTTTTCGCTTTACTTATTTTGCGACTAGCTAACAGAGACATGTCTTAATGTCTTAAACTAAAATGTACCACTCAATTTTTCAGTTTGAATGAGCTCTTCTCTTTTTAGCCTAAGGTTTGGGAGGTTTATTGCATTATGCCCATTGCCTGTGTTTTAGGCTAAATATTTGAGGACTGTGCCATCAAATTACGGTGATTCACATCTAGATGACATATGGAATTTCTTAGGAAGAAAAAATTCTGTATATACACTTACATTTTTGTAACAAAGCTTAAAATCTCAGTTTCCCTGAAGTGGTATAACTATTACACGTAGTGGTTGATTTTTTTTAACTGCAGAAACACCTGCAGTTAAAGTAACTGCAGTAAATTCAAGTAATATTTTATGGCAGGAAGACATCATGAATCACTTTGGAGATCGAAACCAACTTTTTGCAAAGATCATAACCGGACACGGAGCTAAATATCTCATGCCTTTACATAATTTGTAAAGGAGGCTCAACTATGAATAAACATAGGATGACATTGTTTATTTTTTAAATTATAGCTYTTACAGTACACAGGAAAAATAGCTACGCTGGATCACTATTTTCACAAAAAGCCTTCTTGTATTTTATGAGTGAACATAGTACTTACTCGAAAGAAGCATAACAGAAGTGCTAAGCCCCGCACACTTTGCAGGACTATGCTAACGCACAGTAAGCCCAAGCAGTCCTACTGCTTCACCAGTGGGTAGACGAAGCTGCCATTTTTTCTGGCGCTGTACAAACTGAACAGAAAAGAAAGCTCCTTCTCTAAGAAACTTGTACTAATTAACAACAACAGAAAGWTCAACTCAGGCAAAAATGATCTCCCCAGCGCTTAGGTAATAGCACTGCCTTTACATACCTTAACACCCATCTATTCTCTCCCAGGTCCTACACACTAGTGAAAATTTGACAGGAATGTTTTTGCAGTCGGATACTTGATAGCTGAAGGATATTAAATACGCACTTCCATATTTCATCACTTTAACACACAGATTGCATTAAATCTCATTACCTGTCCACTAAAACGTAAGTGAATATTTAGAAAAAATGATACTTGCCCAGCACACTCCCCTTCTGTAGCTTTTATACTATCAACCAGCACCTTCAGGGGGGTTTAGCTTCATTCACGTCACCGTTATCCGGTCTGAGAGTGGGACTCGTGGYGCTGGGTGTCCCGGTCACACGCCCCGAGCCGGGGCATGAACCAGCGCTCTCCCTGCGCTGAGCTAAACGCCCATGTCCCGCGGGGGACACCGGCACGGTGCCGATGAGGTGGCGCTTCTGCATTCCCGTCACCGGAGCAGGCGACCGACACGATAAAAGAACAGATTTATTCACTGAATGTGTTCGGTGTGGTCAAGTCAAAAGATAGCCATGATACCCGTTAAAACACCAGTAACACGCCTCAAACACACTGAGCTTCAAAGTGAAGCTTTCATTGGYGTGCCCAGGATGATATGCACGTCTCAGTTTACGTACAGGCCTAAATACTTCGCTGAATCATGTCTTACATCCCATAGGGATGCTCAGGAGCCCACGTGCATAATGCATATGCAGTGTCCTGAGACCTTAMTATCTTTTCACACACACAAAATAGATCCCTCTCACTACAGCCGCTTGCACCACAGTCTCTGCGTGTCCCAGGAACCCCAGCGCAGGGCTGAGGGGCGAGTACATGCACCAGAGAGCATGAGCAGACCGACTGGGCAGATTAAATAGCCCAGACATCCCCACCTGGTACCCACATGGAAAGTATATCATGGAAAGACATCAAAACTGCCCTCTGAATTTATCTTCAAAAAAGATGAACCAGGCAGCTGACAATAGCTAAAAATTACTTAACTGGACAGTAAAATGTGTACAGCATGAAGTTTAAAACACTTTTCTTTGCTTAGATATACAAACATTGCTCCTGGGGTTCCATCACCTAAAGCTTCTCTGAAGCAATGACCTATTACACTCACACTGTTCGTTCCACTAGAAGAATCAAAGAAATTACTAAAAGAAACTCCAGCTACTTAAGTGTTGCATATTCTCAAGATGCGTAACTATCTATCTTTATAGCAGAAGGGTGAGCCCAAACTCAGCTCTTATTAAAAAAAAAAAAAATTGTTATAGGAAATACTACATAAAGAAATGTTCAGAATTCACTTYAGTGCCAAACGCAAAATGCGAGCAACATTAAGCCCCTGCAAATCAATAGCAGGAAGGAACACAATCAACTTCTGCCAGAAAAAGAGGAGGCTGTACTTCTGAGTGATAGAATATTTGTAATCTGTTTTATGCAAAGCACCAAATATTACTTTCAGGTGCACTGAACTGGATATGAATGCTCATTTAGATCTGACAGCAGAATCTGAAATGATCAACAGCTAATGATACAAAACAGTAATGAATGCTGAACTCTTTGTGCCACTCATGCAACGATAACAAGCTATTCCTTTTTTAACCTCTTAAAACAAATCTCTACTATACGTTAATTTTTAGAAGCAAACAGCCCATCTTGTTGACCTATTTTTCATTAACAATTAACTATACATTTCAGTTACTTTTTTCTGTGAAAAACTATTGTGCAATGGATGCAGTTGCCTTGTAAATCCTTTTCTAAAAGAAAGTGTCTGAGATTTTCTTCAGATAAAAAGAAAATGAGTAAGGTTGAAACATTGTATTAACAGCATAAGCAATTTTAATTAGAAGTACAAAGTGATTTTAAACTAGGCTAGAAGCTTATTCAAGGAAAAGAAACAATAATTATTTTCTTAAGGAAAAAAAAACTCTGTAAATGTCCRTGTTTCCATAGAGACAACCTCTATCCTTCTGTGCTTACTAATCTATCTTGGTCGATCAATACTTTATGGTAATTGTTTCCATGGTAATTTCAACTATAATAACCCCCCCCTCCCTTCAGTAGAAAAGGAATGTATAAAAGCAAAAACAAAAAACTTGGGAAACAGAATGAGTTTGCAAAAGTGACAGCAGAACACACTTCTTTATCTTGATGAAAATAATTTAAAATTTTGTCCTTTATTAACCCTGCTGGTCTTCACAATTTTGGTGAACTTTCATATGGAATTTTAAGATGAGGCTACAAGATCAACTGAGCTTAGTTCTGCCCCTCTCCGGTCTCCACTCCGCGCAGCAATATTCAGCAACCCGTGACAAGTCCAGTACAGAGCGCCACGAGCTGAGCTCCCTCCGCACGCAGAGACCGCGCCAAGCTCGAGGCACCGCCGCAGCCTCACCACGGGCAGCGCTCCCGTTCCCTGCTTCTTCCTTCCCTTGACGTGGGCAGGAACAAACATTAGGGCAAAGAACTAACCCTTAGTAACGACCCAAACAAGCCCCAAGCTGGTGGGGAGAGGGAGCAGAGGGTTTTATTCTCTAACCAGTCCAGGTTACCCACATCCAGCCTGATTATTCAGGCTGTATACGGCAATGCGGGTATCACCATGGTGCCCCCCAGGGAACAGCCCTGAATCCTTTATCTTAGCCATTACTTTAGCAAAATGACAGTTTCGATGTTCATTACCTTTCAACTAAAACAAACTACAAGAAGMAGCAACAATGCAGACTTCATGCTGGTAGACAGCGTTCAGCATTTCAGTTCCATTTAATGATGGGAAGGCCTTCTGATATAGATACATGAAGTCAGATCTTAAATGAAATTATTTTCTAGTTTTCTAGTTTTGCATGCAGGCCTCAATTTATCGTTGTGCCTTACTCGTATCAAAAAAAAAAAGAAGGAACTTTGAATATTACAACCTTTTTGCATAGAAGGAGCTGTGATTCCCAAACTGGTATTTCCACCTACTTAAATCTCAAAGCAGTAGGGTAAAGGTAACATACGGTAAAATGAATTTGATCAATATAAAGATCAGCAATTAGCAGCTATATAAAAGGGAATTACTTAGAACATTTAAGGAAAATACTCTCACCAAATTAGGACCAATTTTGCAATTCCTGATAGCTTTCCATTTTAGCCAAACATAGCAACAGTATAGAAATTAATCATGTTGATTATGTACTTGATTACAGTGGATTAAAAAGAATTATACAAGTGCTGTTCCCATGACAGTGTGAACTGCGCTAATGCTTGCTTCACAAACCTATGTTGTAAAAATTCAGCTGCTCTGAAAATCCAGACTGGTTGCATCTTGCTCTAAGAAGAAAGAAACAAGTCAAATTTATTTTCCWGTCAAAACATCCAGTAAAACTGAAGCCAGAGCATTCAGCTGAGCTCACTGCTTCAGCTGTGCATCAGGTCTGCTATATTTATACAGAAAAACTGAAAGATTAAAGAAGTCATGAACCAGAGTTTACATTTACTAGCTTGTGTTGATTCATTTGCATTTGCAATGTCAAAGGCCCTGAAAACAGCTCAAGCTCATCACTGTTGGGGAATGACGGTCATTAGACAGAAAGCTGAGACCGAAAAGTACATATGTATTTCTTCTTTTTAATTATAAGAAAACTAAAAATAAAAAAACAAAGCTTATTTGGCAGTGAGAGGAGTTGAAACGTTTTATGTAATATTCTACATTACATAAAATGTAAACTATCCCAGGGGCTCGAGATGTATGCTCATCAACCATTTGAATGTTTTAAATCAATAGCCAATCTGCAAAAATGTGAAGGCAAGGAAAACTTAAGGGGGAAAATCTTGAAGGTACAGAAAAGGCTAATTCTGCTTTAACAACAGGTCACCTATTTTAGCAAAAGAGTTGCCAAGAACCCCGGGAGACAGGGAACTGCCAAGTCTAATACATCAGCCGCCTCTGTGCCACTATCCAGCCCGCTCTAAGTGTTGACCCTTTTGAACCATTACTGCAATGTGCAGAGCAAAACAGCCAAACCAAAAACAAATGTGGGCAGGAGGAAATTATAAGCCTCTTTCCTGACTAACTTAATGCACATTTTATGAGCCACTCTCTTGAGACAGTATTTTAAAAATGCTAGATAAATTTTGTTCTCAATCATCCCCGTGTTGAGAGCCATTTCTCAGCAACTTGTGAGTGGGGCAAAGTGGAAATACTTGAGTTCTGTAGTTTCTCATTTAATATTACATATATGGTACAACTACCTGCTCAGAGCCTGTAACTCTACTTCCTTCCATGAAAAAGAACTCCCCATTACACAGGCACAGGTATACTACCAGGCTCCACAGCTGGCAACTGGAAATTCTTCCGTAAGCATAAGGAGTTTGAAAAAATACAAAGAAAAAAAGAGCAAATGAAAACACATAAGCATCACTAGTGGTGCATCTCTACGACTAAAAAAGCCTTTATTTGGCCAAAGACATTCTAACGCTTGAATTATTTTTGGCAAAACTCTTTTCAAAAATCATTTAAATACACTAGGAGTTAGATAAAATACTGAAGTATAGCTCTCTGGTGTTTATGGGCCAGAATATGGACAGAGTGACCAAATGCTTAAAAATAAAGGTTAGAAAAGGTTAAATGCACAAAAAGCACCATTAAATACCGCAGAAATATCACTGTGGCTTCTCCTGCATTTAGAATGTATACTGCACTACAGTGGTCTAGYGGTTCATACTTTACCCTGCTCAAGGTCTGATCCTGCTCCCATGGACGTCAAAGCGACTTCTGTCATTAACTTCAGCGACAGCAAAATTGTGCCGTAAGCATTTAATAGACCCCACTGTGTTGTTGGGTTAGATAAACATGCAGGTAGGCCTCACTGGAATAATTTAATTCTAAAGAGAACCTAGATGATGACTGAATTAATTTGCATAATTTATTTTTAATGAAAAGTGTACTTTAAAAGCCTTAAAGAAACTCAAAAGCGTTAGAAAAAAATGCAACCTGTAGCTGCACCAAATCAAGAAAAAGAAAGCAGAAAAAAAAATGGAAAGCAGTATTCCTTTGATTAGAAGAAAAAACCCTTTTGGTGCTGCTGTGTGGTTAAGGTCAGCCCACATTCTGGATGCAGCACGGATGGTCCTGGAGACAAACAGGCGCTCCTTGAAGACAGGCCCCATACCCGCAGCTGGCACAAATCAGAGCAGCCCTCCTGAGCTCAAGGGGTGCCAAGACAGGACTCAGGAAGAAAAAGGAGAGCGACTCCAGCGTGCAAATCGAGGTAGCAGGGTGCGCGTGCATGTGAGTGTGCAAGCGCGTGTGTTTTTACATACGGAGGTGAGATGCAACCGTGTTATGTAGAACCTGCCATCGGAAGAAGCCGAGCTTTTCAGCAGGGCTTAACTAGAGCTACGAACGTCAGATACAAATGAAGACAACCGGTCTGTTTCAGAACAAAAAAATACAGTGTCTGCTTGTAAACTTCACTTAGAAATGCAGTACAAAACTACTGTGCTGTACTATATTTAAATGTGTTGGAAGCTCCTGGTTGTTCCTTTTTTATATGTTTATACAATCATGTTACACTTAAAAAGCCAGCCAAGAAATTGTATGATTTTTTTAATCTTAAATTGTTGATTTAAGAGGGAAGACCTTTTAACAAACTCTAATAGATGACTGAAAAACTACAGCTGTAAACAATATTTGATGGAGCTATTTTAGTAGGCAATGTTTTACATTAACATTATGTTGTTTGGGTTCAATTAGAGAGATGTTCCCTGTGTGTTCTTACTGAAAACCCCAATACTCTCAGTACAAATACCCACTTTGAGAGCTCCAAACAATATTTTAAAAAATCCATTTGAAGTATGTATACTTCTCTTCTCAAAATTCTCATTAATAAAGTTCATCTCTCTTCCTCCTCCTCAGATAGCAGATGGTAGTAAAAAATCACACTGCCACATTTCTATACATATTTGGGAAATAATCCGAATAAATATACCTAATTTTTAARGCTGTACACACCACAAATACGAGGAGAAATTAAGTTTAATATACGCATCATATTGACTGCCATATTCCAGGTAAAATGAAGATGTCATTTAAAAAATGATGAAAAAGGTGCGTAYAGCTGTATATACATATACAATAGTAATAAATAATTTTCTTAACCTACTGGAAAAACTGCCTTTGTGCAAAAACGGACAGCACGACAATAGCAGATTGCGTGGAGTAAGAGGAGCTACACTGCATCTGGAAAACTGGCTCTTTCAGTCYGTACTGTCAGCCAACAATATATATTTTCAWTAATGCAACAAAAATAGACAATATYCCAGAAGTCCTTCCAGAAGTTCCTACAGRAATCCATAGCCTTGAGCAGTGGTCCTATCAGTAACGGGCCTGAGCTTCAGCACTCAAAGTAATTCGCCASGATGATATGCATCACCCCCTGCTCCTCTAGGGTCTCAGAGGGTTCTCAACAGTGCTTCCACATCGTCTCCGTTCAGAAGCATCCTCCTGCCTTGAAATCACGGACAGTCCACTCTTGTCTCCTCTGTCTCTGCTATACCACAGCTATTCTCTCCTTCTCCAAGAAAACGTTACAGGTACAAGCCTGTCACACACTGGCCTGGGGGCAGAGGCTGTGGAGGAGCTGCCCCAGCAGCTGTCACCTCCTCAACCTCCTTCCCACCTGGAGGCTCACATCAAAGGATCCTACAGCAATAACGCAGAAGAYGGCACTGTGAAATTTGTAGGTCAAAGAATCTGAAATAATGGTATTTAAGGCAAGGGGTTTTGGCAGGTCTCAGCTGTATACGTCTTGGGGATTCTTCTGCTGGACAGACTGAGAGGCATGCGTTCACTCCCCCCGGGACCAGACATCTGCCTTGTTGTTGCAAACCCGTTAGTCACTGCCAGATCCCAAAACCCTGCACTGAAYGACAGAAGTTTCTCAGACCTAGTGTCTGTCACATCTGTTTGTGCATTTGGGATCTGGTGCTAATGGTGACACATTTCCAAAGGCTTCAGCCATGCATACTACTCCCCGCTTAGAAATCCAATGCTAGACAGCACACTTAGGAAGTCTGCAACTCCTCAGGCGATCCCAAGAGTCACCRACATTCTTTCTCCTTATTAGATGCATGAAAAAAATTTATAAACTTTAACTACTGAAGAAATTTGAATCAATGCAGTTTCAGCTGTAACAGAATAAATACAGACTGCATCTCCTTGCACAGRAGGGGATTACTGACTTTGCTACTACGATTAAAGTCATGGGCAATGCTTGATATTCTAAAATACATGCTCTAGTTCAGTGAAGAGTTTGCCTTATCTGAAAGCCTCGACTGGAAATATAAAACATGAATAGAAAATTAGAAAYATTTCCATCCTGAAAAGTTTATCTAAAAGCTAAATACTAAGAACTGCTATTTTATTAATACAGTTTCTAACTTGGTTATAACTAGACAACGTCAATAGCCCAGAAACTCAGGAGGTTTGGACTCGCTTCCCATGTCATGAAAAGGGATTGAGAAATCATCAAGGTATTTCTGCCATTTTACATCCTGGTGCTGAACACAAGGACCTGAAATATGTTCAAGTTGCACAGAGGATGCTCCTTACTCTAATAGCATCCTGCTGCATTGCAGCAAGGCTGGAATATGTATGCAGAGTAATCATGCCAGAAAATAATACAGAATACAAACACTAGAGCACATTAGGCCAACCCACATAACCAAATCGATGGAACAGCCACTTATTTTGCCCTTGTAAAAGCTGTTTTTGTGAGCTCATTCCTCCTGTGCCCTCTTACTGCTTCCTCCTTGCGACTCACTCAAAACGCCATCTTAAGGCTTTTGCAGAGTGAAAAGTAGTTGATGGAGATTTAATCAACGATTGCTAATAGAGATAACTTAAGGACAGAGGAATCTTTGATCCATAGAAACAGAACAAAAGTACTTGCAGTGCCTTCCATGCAGATGACCAACTGTTTTTGGCAATACTGTCTATGATGATTCAAACTCAGTTATGCCTTTAGTTAAAGAATTTACCTTTCTGCTCAGGTTGAAATGTCCTTTTGCCAAATGATATGTAACATTTTGATTCTTCTTRTGTCTGTTATTTTATGTTAAATATATTGACTCAAGATACGTGTGGTGGGTGCTGCCAGGAGGGAAAAGTTTTTCTAGACCTCCTTTCTTTGAGGAATGTTTCAATATTCAATATTAAGGATGACCAAGCTAAAGATGAAGATGAGTCAGATCTACCACTCAATATAAACGCAGTGAGAGTGCCTTTGAACTACCAGAGATGATATGGAAGCCCTCAAGTGTACTGGGGAAAACTTACACAAATGCTTCTTTCAGTTGGGATAACAACATTAAAAAATGCTTCATGGAATATGGGGTATAGAACTCCTTGCCTGGTTTATGGCATTTTCTTAACATATGTTCAACAGAAGAAAATGTTCCTTTAGCTTAAAAAAAGAGTATGCAAATCATTACACAGCTCCAAACATTCAATTTAAAAATATGTCCAGCTTCTCAACTCAAAAAGCCTACATGAATGAAAAAAAGAGAAGGAAATTCTTAAGTTTGCAAGCATTTTTGCTGAATTCATTCCGTGAAGTCAAGAAAGATTTTCCTTAACTTTTCCAAGACTTATGGAAAAAGTCTGTAAAATGCTCAAAAGTTGTATCTCTTTTTCTATACTAGAGACATAAAAATGCTTACCATCAACTTTACTATCTMCTAAAAGCAAGCAAGAGCTCTACTAACAACATTTATCTATTAATATAAATAACTTATGCTTTCTGAAAAGGAGGTGAAATGTGCAAAATAGGAATTAATCTTTCTATTTATTCATTTTGCTAACCATCAGTAAACTTTGAATTTTCACAGGGAAAAAACATCCCCTGCAAGAGGATTATAGATTCTGCAAATCTCTAGGGAGGTAATGTCAGACTTAAGTACGCACAGGCTTCCCTTATAATTGTTTACGTTTCTTTCTCACGTCTTGTTGTGTATGACCTCCTAGCAAACAACTTCACCACAAATAAAGAAAGATTTCCATTTCTTACATTACAGGTATCAGGATTCCCTTWTAACCTCATTCTTTTTTCAAATCACTCTAGGTGAAACTGCAACAAAACTGACAGGTCTTATTATAAACATGAACAAACAAAAAATTCAACCCTGTTACTGTGACAGACATAAATAACACATGTGAAAGCTCTCTCTGTATTTTCTGCTGGACTCTCTCAGTAGCAAAATACCTCAAAAATGGCCTGAAGGTAGCCAAGGAGAGGGGGCATGCCCTTGTCCCTCTTCTGCCTTGGCAGATAAAAGCAGCAGCCAGAGAGAGGCATAATTTTCTCCCAGGCTGGGGTATTTCACATGTTTCGCCTGCACGGCCTAATTGACAGTATCGTGCCTTTAGAAGCTCCTTCTGAGCTTGSTGCGGTTGTACCCCCTCTCCTCTTTCAGGCACAAAGCCCTATAGAAAACCTGCTGCAATGTACAATTTTCACACGAGCAACAGAGAAAGAGGAGGGTGTTTCAGCCAGGCTGTGACCAGATCGAGCGGCGGCGCCTCGAGCCCGTGGCCGGCCGGCGACGCTGGCCGTCCCTCTGCCCTGCCTCGGCTCTGCAGCCCGGCGCCTCCTCCCTCTCCGCTGCTCCGTTGTCCCCCCCTCCACGCACGTCCCTCTTTGGCACGTTACTTCATCCTTTTCTTCTACCCTCCCCAATTTTCTTATTTACAGGTTTGCTCTTTCTSTGTTCAACATGACGATGGAAATCACTTTAACAGCATTTCTAGCGCACTAACGTGTCTACATTACAGTACAGTCAGCCTCGTTCTTCAACGGTGTTATTCAGCTGAGGGTGGGAACAAGTAAGTGAAAGGCTGYTGAATCAGCAGAGCCGCCACTGCAAGAAATGCTGAAGAGAAAACGTCTCCTAGGCCTTCCCGCTCCTCCCCCGACACCCACCCGAAGCACCTACAAGCAGAGTGCAGCACGGGCAGAAGTCTGCTTCCACCGGCAACGCGCTGCGTCGCTCTGCGAGAGGAGGAACCCCCCTTCCGACAACTGATRTGACCCTAGAGCCTGTGGGAGCGTTTGCAGTTACAGTCCTCATTCCTACTACGTTTTAAAAAGCTGGAAGGTAGTTTGAAAAGGGTGGTCAACACATATGCAGAGGAGCAKCACGCACACCCCATGGCTTCGCTGAGGGCAGCCGCGGCTTTGCCTCCCGGCCGCTGCTCGCGCTGCTTTCCCCGGATGACGTCCTCAGCGTCGTGGTGACCGCAACGCCGCGCAGGGCGCCGCGGGGGCAGCCGAGCCGACGCCGCTGCCCGTGCAGTGCCAGGCCAGGCCCGGCCCAGCCCTCCTGCGCCCTCCGCGCAAAACGGGCAGCGACCCCGGGGCAGCCGCTCCGACCGCACGCGGCTGCTCAGCRGGACACAGAGCAGCAGGACGTCCGCCGCCCGGGCCCCCCGTCACAGTTCTCCGGGCCTTGCCCACCGGAAACCGCGGCAGCGCTCCCGAAGGCTCCGCAGCGGCCGGTGAGCTCCGCTCCCGGCTCCGGCGGTTTTCAGAGTCCTGACTTCACGCTACAGAGACCAAGCAAGCCCTGCTCAGGCAGCACGGACACGAGGCGCCTTTGTAAATTCCAGCAGAGGTCTTTGAGCCTTCTCTCCAGGAGGCATAACGTAAGCTCATTCTGCACACCCCATTTATTAGYATCAAGCAACTGATCTTGCCAAAACACTACCCATCTTAATAACCAAATACCAGATTTCAAGCCCAGTGAAGCTAACCTTCATCAGGCAGAAATTTAATCAGGCTTCACAGTATTTTTCCAGTTGCCTCTTGTATGCAATTTTTTAAATCTTCATTTGAACTTTCCAAAAATGTCCCCTTCTCTCTTACCTACTGGTCCTTCCTGAGCTGAAGATTGTTCTGGTTAATCTTTTTCTTATATACTATTTCCTCATGTTTAACATTAACCAAATACTACCATCATTCCACTATTACCAATCTTCAAACCAGAATCAAAGAAGGGGGCTTTTTTCCTTTTCTTTTTTTTTAATAGAGTTAATGACTCCCACCTGTGTCTTTCATGGTAGAAGGCATTAATTAAATCTGTAGAATTTCAGATGTTTTCTTGACATAATGGTTGCTTACCCATTATCAGACTACCATTTTTTTCTCCGCCACTATTGTTAAAATAATGAGCAACTGACAGTCAAGAAATGTCAGTGCAGAAAATTGGCAGATCARTCAAGAATGACTTATGACTACATATCCTTCAGCAAGTCTGGCCACCACATTTGACATAGCATCAACATAGTTAAAACCATTTTTCAAGTAACTTTGAAAAGGGCAAAATCTATACCAGGTGGTTTTCCTGGTGTTTGCTTGCTTTGCTTGCTTGCTTTCTTAATCAACCAGTTGAAAGCCTGATGTATCTTACTGTTCAAAGATCCTCTTGCTCGTTCTTTGGCAGGACAGCCAAAAGAAAAGTCGAGGCTCTCTTCATCTTCCTTTGATTTGCTGCGTTTTCCACCCAACTTGTTGAAATCTGCTTGCATTTAAACCTTTCCAGCAGCTGACAGAACTTGACACCTTTTAAGTATGCAATCCTAAGACTATTCTCGATCAGTAAAGCTGTTAGGGAAGCGGGGGTCTGAGGTAAGCAAGGAGAGCCTCACTGGAGCGAGCAGGTCCCACAAACAGCAAGTGTGGCTAAACCACCACTGCTGCAGTTCTGCTTAGCTTTAGTCCTACGTGCACAAACATAGGATGAGTTGTGGTTAATGAGATCAAACACACGGGTATATTTAGTTATCTCACAGATTTTCCAAGATTTTTTATAATGTTATTTTCTTTCTTGTCTTTCTTAAATGTTCATTAAGAGTTTTTTCCCCACAGAACACAACAAAAGCATAGGAATCTGAATTTTTAACATGCTTCTCACTGCTTATCTGACCCCACTCCATCCCCTTCCTTACTCTAGCCAAATTTCAGTCCATTTTTCTTGTACTTTCTCTCTCAACTCTCACTATCCCAATGTAACTTACCCTTGATTTCTCTATGTTTGTTTTCTTTGCTTGTACCTCAAATTCTGGCTTCTTTGCAGCTACAGACCTCAACATTGTCTGCCTCTGCTGTGATTATGGTTTCCACATTCTCTCTTCAAAGTAACAATAGTAGCCTTTAATTTGTTCTTTGGGATATATAAAATTTAAAGCCATTCAAGTTTTCATTTAAACATGTTACAAAGCTATTCTAAAGCCTAAAGGAGGAGAAAAGGAAAAATAATCTTTCTATTTAGATAACAAGAAGTCCCAAACATACAYAGGTATTTAAAGGTCCAAACTCCCAGCAATCTTTTTTCCAAAGGACTACAAAAACTAGTAAAAATCTTGGGTTTTTTACTAAATGTGTTTTTAGGTGTCTTCAATATTCCTCCATAYGCCTATGGTAAGAATTATTGGTTAATAAAGAAGGAGACGTTCAGAAATTGCTGCCAGCAGTGAATCCACTTCAATGAATCGCAATTCATTTTGCAAAATAAATAAATACTRTGAATTAGTTCTCATTATTGCTAACCCACAGCAATACGCAATCATTTGCTATTGTTCTTGATTTGTTTGCATTAAACTTTACTATATACACAGACAACAAGACTCTGCCAATCTAAAAATTATATAATTTGCTCAAAAGTAAGGATCTCCACGCACAACCAGCAAAGCCACACAGCAGAAAGGATATCCATTACTGAGAAAACAATTTCAGAGCCCGCAATGACTCTTAGAGGCAAAGCAGAATCTCACAGAAACAGGACAACATTCACTACATTTATAAATTCATAAAGGCATCTCATCATGAAAACGAACGAAGAAGGCTAATTGTACTGAAGTACTATCCACTGAAGGGTAGATGGATTATTTGACCCTTCTTGCTCTGTCCTCTGTGATTATGTATCCTGGCAAACRCTGGAGCTGGTAATGGAATAATGGGGCACCTTTGCTTTGGAGTGGATATGCCTCCCTTCCCCTTGGCTGTCGGGAACCTGACACTCACACAACACTTCCTCATTAACATCCATCAAACATGGCATTGCTAAGAGTAGGTAAACTCTCACAGCAATCTGTTCTTTCAGGTGCTCCTGTAATTAGAGGTCAATACCATGTGCTTATACTTCTCCATAATATAAATGACAATTAAAGGCTTGCAGGAAGAGATGCTGACAGCTAAAAGAAATAATCCTTGTTTTACAATAGGTAACATTTATAAAATACTTAATTACTAGAAATTATGTTTAAATTTTTTAATGAAAAAAACTGCATGACTTTATCGTACTGAACAAAATCCTAGGAAAAGGAACATACAGCATGTCAGATGAAACAAAACAGCTATTAACTTAACAGTAAGTGACACAAAATAGTGTGCATAATAAAATATGCAGAATACGAGTGTCACTAATACAAAAGAAGGATGGCTTGATTGGGGTTCACAGTACAAGTCCTACTGAAGTTAAAAATAAAATAGACAAGAAATATTATTGAGGCTGGTATCTAAGTGGTTATATTCATCCAGGTTGTCTATTGCCATGGCAAGATGCACTATAAACAAAATAAAAGCTTATTAAGAGACATAATGTTATTGTATTCCAAATCCTAGGTAGGTATATCCAATTCTGCCCAGAACAGCTGGTATCAAAAAGAGTAAGGGATTAGCTGCAAAATTATAATTAACCTTGTATAAAGTGTTCCTGGCTAACATAAAGAGCTGCCCTTTATTTTACTCAGTAACACAAGAAGAAACCCAAGAGTTAGATCAATGTCATAAAGATTTTTACTTCAGTAAGACAACTACGAAATGAAATCCTGGCCTCATAGGTGCTTTGCCATTAGAGGGCTAGAAGACTTGCAGCCTACATCCCAAATAAGTCCCTAACCAATTTCAACTTTTTGTGAAACCATAACAAATAACAGTGCAAAAAAAGAATGAAAAAAATATGTTTGGGCATGRAAGAAGAACAGAATCTGAATATGTATTATGAAACTTCTCAATGAAAACATTTAGAAACAAACACTGTACTTTAATAGTATACCTACAGTATATCTATAGTCAGATGCAAACAAATTTGGGGGATATAGGCATTAATTGAAATCCCCTACCAGTTATGAAAATAGGTGAAATATCCTGTGGGAGAGCTGTGCTATTTTTCAGTTTCTCAACCCAATTAAAAATGTCTATTTAAATAACCATTACCAGGATTTCACAGACATAATTTAAATAACTTGAGTAATGCAGTTTCACTCTCGCCAAAGTACTAGACAAGACGGAGTTACAATGGATGTAGGTAGGAAGAATTCCTCTTTGGGGAATCTTTATTTTTAAACACTGGTATGTGCTACATCATACACAAAAAGGGTATGCAGAATAGGTTTCCCTTTCATGCCTCACCCCACCATGCCTCCTCCTGCTCTCCATATGCCTCCCAAGACACAAAGATAMTGAAAAGCTTTTGAATGCATACAGGCTTCCACAGACCGGTGCTTTGCTGAGCTCTGTTTCTCCCCACTCTTACTGACACAATTTTAAGGTGGCAACTGCAGAATAACCCACTACACGCAGACGCTATTGTTTCCATGGTCCCTTAATTAACTACCATAGAAACTAGGCAGCAGTGGATTTGTAGCCCACTACTCTGCCTTATTTTTATTCCTCTTACTATTCTTGATAGGGGAGCATGGGACCAGTTTATGGCACTAGTATACACATTCCACATAACGCAAAAAAAATTGAAATTAATTGTGAGAGGAGGAAGAAATACAGGTGATGCTCAGCACAATGCAAAACAGTCATACAAACTGATCCCACTTAGAAAACAGGCGCAGTGGCTTCCACTATTACYGGCTGAAGCAGCAGATAAAAGTACTTCCTGCTGGAAGTGACTATGATCAGTGCACAGCAGCATTACTACGTGCATGTCTACCCTCCCCCTTTGGTTCAGGCTGGAAGCTCACTTTTGAGGTGACTCTCCTAGCTGACTTTGGTCACTGTATTTTGCTTGCAATGTGACGCAGTCTTGAAGTCCACAAATCAGGTTGYTTTCAGGTGAAAGTAAACTGGAAAGTGCGCTCCAGATGCACCCAAGGCACTCCAGGCCCTGATGTTTATGGATGCAGGTTAGAGCTGGTCCAAAGCAAAACGTCCAAATTACATGTAGTGTGGACACTGGTTCCCCAGCACTGTTTTGCCCTCTGTATCTGCTCCTACCAAGCCTCCTATTACTGTTATTTGCTAACATGGACATAGCTCTTACGGCCATCAAGAGGGCAGCCCTTAAAGACCAGGCTGACTCACTCTGTGTCCTTGCCTGCTGCAGGCGAATAAAATTTTTCCTTATGGAGAGTCTACGAAGTACATGACAGCTCCACTAATGTTAGTCCACAGCAGATACTATACTGTCTCTGTCAAGCATGCTTCCCTCTCCCCCCTATTTAAGGATGTGTAGCTGAAAAAAATATTCACAAATATTCTCCCTCCTTTGGAGAAAGGAYTTTGGTCTCATCAAGCAAAGGGGACTTAAATAGTGGGGGGGKTGGTAATGCAATCTAGTTTTTCAGACACAATACAGATGACAAATATTTGGAGATGGCAGGCAGGCAGGCAGGAGCTTAGCTGCATCTCTCTGTAAAAAGAGGCGGGGGGGGGAAACAACAACAACGAATAAAATGATCCTATTGAAGAAACTTGGGAGGATTTGGAACTCATATGGTGTGCCCTGCAGCTCAATAAAATCTACATGAATAAGAGTCAAATTAAGGGTAGAAATGTTATTTTCATAGCAACTCTGACATGTTTGACATCAGAATATGACTGCAGGGGCAACTAAAATGGGATGCATGATCTGTCCTGTCTTACATAACTGTAATCAATCTTTCCAATAATTATTTTCCACTCTGATGTACAGTTCAAAATGCCAGCTACATCTGCAAGGTGATGTATGCCTTCACAGTAAGTATGGCGAGATACACTTCCATAACAACGAGGAAGAAGCCACTGTGCTTTGCCCTTGGTAACTGCAAGATCAGCAGTGCAGCAAATAGGAAAGAGATCTTTAGAGGGGAGGGGAAAAAAAACAGATAAAAGCAGTACTAGGAAYGATAGGATATTCCATTTTCACCACATCACGTACCCTTGCCAGCTTCTTTTGACAAAGCAGATAAGCCTTCAAACATTAGAGCTATTTGTACCACTGTACATTAAATAGGCAAAATGTGGATGGATTGCAATGAAGACTTACAGTGGGGACACAGTTACAGAGCAGYAGAGTTACCAGATGCCTCTGGCTTTTAGGTAATAGAATGAGATCTGTATTCAGCTAATGTACATGTTTGGAAAGGGTCTTTGAGTAGATAAAGAAGTAGTATTTACAAAAATCAGTGTTTTTAACTTCATTCCTATTACCTTATTATACATATTACACTGTTACAGAAAATCTCTTTTAATGGTGTCTCAGAAGTTCTCCTTAATATCTAACATATCTCTTTTATGAATGGAAAGACAGATCCGCAAGGCATTTCAAGTAGTCATCTGGTCTTTTCCCATACTCCAAGGTAGAATCATAGAATCAGTAAGGTTGGAAGGGACCTCTGGAGATCATCTAGTCCAACCTCCAATCTACTAAATTCAAAAGTTTCTAACTTCATTCTACAAATGATTCAGGTCTTCCAGTGATGAAATKAAACTTTCCCAGGCAATTAAGCCCAGTTCTTCATCAACCTTCTAATAAAGCTTTCCTGAATACTTCTACCCAAATCTAACTTGCTGCAGAACTTGCTAATTATTTCTTGCTCTATTTCCAGCAGACATGGAAGAAAGTTTTCTTTTTCTGAAACTTTTCACATAATTAAAAAAGTATTTGTTTCTTTCAACCAAATAACACCAGTTTTTTGATCTTTCCTGAAAGGTCATGTTTGCTGAACTACTGGCCATTTTTGTCCTTCTCTTYTGGACTCTCTCAAATTCTCTTTCTAGGAGCGATGTCCCTAAGCTGGACCCAATCCTGTAGYTGTAACTTCAGCGCTTTGAGTAGGGTAGATCGAGTATCTCCTGTCTGCTTACTCTACTCGGAACAGTAAAAGTGAGCACTGTGTTCARGGCCTGAAAAGCATTAGTTGATACTTGTCTTTCAGTCTGACAATTTTGCATTTAACCATCTCCACACTGCTAGGACAATTGCCAGAAATGCAACTCTGATTTACTGCTATTCTATATACTTTAATAAAAGGAACCTTTTAAATGAATATCTTACACTACTTCTTTCAGTTTTTCATTTTTTTCTGTAAAATTCTATAAAATTTCATAAAAGTAGCATGTGAAAATGTAAGTAATTCGCTAACCTCCCAGGATGTTTTCCCAGCATCCTCTAGTGTTATATTCATTTTTCTTCAGATAGAGATTACAAGTAAAAATACTGCTTTGCCAGCCAAATGGAGATATGTATTGCAAGAACAAGAAAATTATTATTGTAATGGATTACAATGCAAAAACAATATGCTTCTACTGCTGTAGGCAACCGTATCTATCCACTCTGTTGGCCTAATATCAGTAATTCAATATTAAAGCAACGAGGCTTTTTAACAAAAGTACACGCTTTTCAGTGGAAGTATTCTTCAATGCTGATGTCTATATACAGACTTGACACGCAGATCATAACCACGAAATTGGTTTAAAATATTCTAAAATTAATTTAACTATTACAGTTGGGAAAATGCATATGGATTAATGAATTATAATTTGTCTTATGAATATTTTCTCAAGTAAACAACCTGCAAAATGAGTACATGCTATTGTGATTGCTTATTCAGTAGCGTTGCAATTCCTACAAGAAAGCAATGGTGACTCATCTGAATAGTCATACTTTCCAAAGGRAAAAAAAAAATCAACCGTGAATATGTTTAAATAATAGATCTGTCACGACTCTCTGCTTCCAGAGTCCTCCACCACTTCAGCAGCAATGGAGGCTCATTATGATTCTTCAGAGTTTCTTTCCTTGGCCAGAGAAGGTGACATTAAGTATTCCACACAATCATCGGCTTTGCTGGCAGAGACAGCAGCCAGTTTTACATAAAGCACTCAGGAAACTGTATCAAGATCAGACTTCCCAAATCTGACTGGTATCAATCCCGCAAATACTGCAATCCCAAGGAAGCTCTGAAAAAACAACTTCTGCATGGTCACTCTACCAAGGAAGGACAAAGATGGAATACGCCAAATGTCGTCTTYCATATACCTGAGTATCCATCAGAAGCCAAGACAAGGCAAGGAGTCTGCAATACCTTACACTTGTATCCTCTTCCTCTCTTTACTCATTACTTAGACGAATTAATTTACAGAGGAGACTGGTGGAGACTGCTAATTGCAGTTACACCAAACAGAGATTCCACTAAATCTGTGGTTTCAACTGCAGGTCAACAAACTAGGTACATCTGATGCCCCAAAATCCTGACTACAACAATCAATAAACCAAGGCCTAAAGATACGATTTATTTATATCTGTATCATTTACATTATTGAAATGCCACTTAAATTTCATGAAAGAATTTACAGGAYAACTTTGAACCTCAGAAAGGAAAAATTACAAATGAAATACAACATGGAAATTGCACGCTACCTCTCGTCCTGTATTTGGTTAAAAGCATACCAATAGGCACTGAAAAGAATCCTAGCAAAATGGTGCAGCAGTTTCACTAACTTCTATTGGAAGCACAGCAAAGAACTGTGGTTCTGGTTTGCAGTCTCATTTTTTGCAGAGATCATCAATTACACACAATCATACAACAATTCAAAGTTTGGACTGGCCAAATTTTCACATATTACTTGGACAAGAACACTGAAGTAATTTTCATTTATACTCTATCCAGACATTCCATCAATATTTTCCACACTAAAAAGCTAATGCATTAACTCAAGGACAACTTAAACTGTGTAACAAATTGATTGTTTTTCAAACTGATATGAGATTGTGGCTTCACAAAATCCACTGATGCTCTGTCAGGGACTGCAGTTTTAACCACGGTTGCTTTATACACAGATTATTTTGAGAACGCAGGAACAAAGTATACACCCTACACTACTTAACAGCATGATCCACAGGACAATAGATTGCTTATTAAGGACAAAAGACCAATTAAAAATAGTAAATGAACCTAAACAGCAACTGGTGGAAGTACTGCACTCAGTCTACTGTTTCAATCACAGCACAGCACCCTGCRATACTGGTCTGCCAAAAAAGACCTAGGGATGGATGTAGCTTAGAAAAACATAAGTTTAATCTCTTCCCACACATCCGATTAGTACTTTGGGATAATCTCCCAGTCAAAACCAAAAGAAGTCTTCAATAAAGGAAAAGTAGACAGATGAGCATAACTTTGTAACRCTCTGCTGCTCCCAAGAGGAAGGGTTTTTTGCATTCCCAGCCGGTTCATCACAACACCATTTACTGCCTTCCCCTGCCCAACATACCRCAGCTTAAACATTCCTGAAAAACATATGTGAGGCTGCTGTATAAGGAGCAGTAGAGGCTTCAATACTGTAAATAYATCCATAGGCTTTTGAAATGATTTGAGAAGTCTGCAACGATGATGTATGCAAGTGGTGGAAGACTGGCCAATAGTCAAACGCTTTGCAAAACACTAGCAGTCTCACTGAGGAAGAACTAAGGCTGATCAAGCAGAAATTACATTTCCTCATGTAGGTGGCAACATATAGGAGCTGTCAAAACACACTCCTCCTGCAGATGACAGCATCCCCRGGTCATGCTGGTTCTCATATTCAGGGACTTACCCTGGCTACTGGAGATTTTGTTTAATAATTAATGTAACCTTAAAATTATGTTTCTGGAAAGTACCTGGGAGCCTGTCACAGTGCCCTGCAGAACTGGCTCACAGCTTCCCAGCTTYATGCAGTTACGTGGTATTTCACAGCAGCAGCATGAGCGGCCTGGACCAGAAGCAGCCATGCTGCTGGGGCTGCTGCCAAGGGAAGGGCAGTGGAGTCTAGGGCGCCACAGCAGGGGAAAGGATGTTTCTGAAATCCATTTTCTGGCATGGTCCACTTGAGAGCCCTTTCTTCTCCCCAAGCGTGTGGCAGGGAAGCAGTCTGGAACAGAGCWGGCCTTTCTCCTGCTGCTGGTGGCAGGGACTGTCCCGAACTGCCTATCTTCCAGAGCGTACCCTGGGGATGGGGACACAGCTAAGACGTCCACCACTTTCAGAGAAGGCCGTTCTTCAGGACACCACGCTACAAGGTAACTCCCGTGGGAGTGAAGAAGCACGTTCACTCCTCTCCACCGCCATTTGTAGCGCAAAGCAGCTCATGTTGCTGCCATGCTACCATTTTCCCGAGACACAAGAGACAAAATAACACATCTTTGCCCTTTGTAGGCTGTCTTTTACATATGACGACTTCAACTACTGTAAATCAAGAGACAAAGTTACGGAGAAAGAAGAAACACTGTGCTCAATACCAGATAAGGCAGTTTCTGTACAAACAGCTCAGACACATTCAGCACAGGAAATTTCTCTTGGCCTGTCCTCAGAAGACTTAAACTTGATGACCCAGAGATTAATCTTCTGCATATAATGTAAATCCAAGTATAACAGCTGGAGGCCCACACATGTCAAACCAATCAGGACAGTTCAGCCCCACCAGTTTAGCAAAGGATTATTGCAGTGGAATAAAAAATGTTTTTCTAAGCTAAATAAACCAACCAGCAACCTAAAGAATATTTAAAGATATGATAATGCCCCCATGTTTCTAAAAAATGCAGGCATTACTATAAATGTGAAGTCAATGCATTTCAGTTCAGTTTGAATTCCAACTGATACACTTTTACAAGGTACAAAACAGTAAAGCAGGAATGAAAAACAGATGCTACGTCTGATTAGAACTACAGCTAAATGAATTGTCTGCAGGAAAATGCATTAGCCTGAGAGATGCAAGAACAGCAGGTCACTTGGACAAAATCAGACTCTTCAGATCATATGCCTAAAACATTCATAAAACTCTTGTTTATCAATAAAAATTAGTATGATAGGGATTCTCCAGGCCTAGAAAAACAGACCAAATATTGACAACCGAACTGACAGTGTGCACTATGGAAAAATTAGGCGGGTTTGAAAGGAAATCAAAAACAGGCATGAAAGGCCCAGTAGGATTAATATCAAGAAAGATTAAAATAAGATGACAGTCATCTTTTATGCACGTTATAGCTAATACACTTACAGTGATTGTCAACATTTGCTTCCAGGTATTAATACCACAAAGTAAAAAACATTATAGTGGTAATAGATTAAAGCATTGCTAGGAATAGCAGGATAAAATGAAGAATAAAAAACTAGGTTATTAAGAGTAGCCTGTGGATCATAATATTTACTAAATCAGAATAGTCTGTCAAGTAGCAGAAGCTAAGACACTACCGACATTTTTTTTACTAGACCTTTCAGAATACTTACCGATGTACTTCACAGCTTAGCAGATATTTGAAAATGTAATTGCACAAGTTTCAGACAGGATATATGGTGGGATGGGGCACTCCTCTCACCCCGCAGATAGTGAACACAGAGAATATTGAGTGCATCACCCAAAATACCATTGAGTATGTGCGGAACATAATGTACAATAACAAACAGATGATCATTGGGTACATGCAAAATGCAATTAAACATGGGCTACATACAACAATACAATAAATAAATATTACTGCATTAAATATCTCAATATTTGTTTTGCTCATACGTTCCATAAGCCAAAGGAACTTCTCTGCAGTAAGACAAGAGGGAAGGAGGAGCTTGTTAGTGGCATGGCTAAATAAATAACTCTGAGTGAATAACTAGACCTGGCATGTTTGTTTAGCTTTTATTTAACATAGCCTCTCTTCAGTATGCTCTGTTACAGCATGTATATACTTATTAAGCACTAAGAAGTTTTTAATCTTCATTATTCCTTTCATTTGAGTCATTATTGGTATATTTTGTTGCCTTCCCAATATGATTAACAGTAGCGACCTCTTCAAAATTTGGAATGATCTCTTCTGCATGCTAAGTAATCCATAACACTATAACAACCCCCCAATCTAACTAGAATAATCTCTGTCAACAATTAATTTAAGAAAGCCAAACAAAAAAGTGTAATCAGTAGCATTTTAAATTAATTTGTCCTTTTTAATAGTCTGCTCTAGGAAAGAGCTATTGGCGACAAAAACAATCATAGTTATCTCATCAATTTTATTTTTATGCAAAAAGTCAAATTTCACAAAATCCTCCCTGTTAAAGTATCCTCATTTCTAGATCCAAACAGATTCAATAAACACTATGAAAGAACAAATGAACATAAAGATACATCTCTATTGCCTCTCATAAAAAGAATTTGTACCACAAACGCACAATTTTATCAGCCTATATCAACAAAGAGTTACTTGAAAAAGATATCCGCCACAAGAAAAACCTTTCTGAAACATACTGAACAGCTCTGAAAACTCAAATCATCATTGCTATTTCTTTCCACCAAGATAAAATTACCTGTAATTTCTGTGAATAATTCTCTGGGAGTTGCCATGTCTATTCAATTGGTCATCTCTACAAAATTCCCAGCCCAGGGCCTTTTATGTCACATGGAGAATATCAGATAATTCCTTACAGTAGCGTCACATTGAAATGAAAAAAATAATAATAATAATATAAAATACTTCCAATTGTAACATACACTGTTTTGCTTCAGAATTTTAAGTAATATTATTTTAAACCCAAAGTTCCCTCAAAAAGTGGCTATTTGGAAAGTGGAAGAGCATATCTACAACAAACTGTTCTTCAAGCTTCAATGAAATGCTTCTTTGGCTTCTAAATCCAGCAGATTTAACTTCTAAAAAACACAGATCAGTAAACCAAGTATAAAAATAGGCCATTCGCAGTACTGAAAAGGCAAATTTTTTAATGTCTTTTCCTCTAAGTAGAGATAAAACAATCTTGAAGTTTGAGTTCTGTCCTGTTGCCTCCCCCGGCGCGTTTCACCCTTTGCCTGCAGTCACCGGTTTTGCTGAGGCCTGTCAGGGAGGGCTGCACGCTCCCCTTCCCTTTGCTCTCCACCGCTGCAGCAGAAGCACTGTACTGTAAACCTACCAGATACGCAGTTCAGCAACGTAGTTTCACAGAACTAGAGTGGTTAAACATGAAAGTCCTGAAGCGCACTTACATACTTCCACSAGAACGCTTTTTCTTCACGTAGTTAATGTTTTAGTAGTCTAACAGGCCTACTGCTTCTGAGGAGAGATTTTGGCATCGACCAGGMAAGAGCAACTGGACAGACTTTAATCACTGCCTCTTTCAGCCAAGAGCTGCTGCCCTTCAAACGCTGACAGACTGCTCACAGCATTCTTTCCCACCGTACTAACCGCCCAGCTTCGCCACTGTTTAGTTAAATGCTATGTATTTATTCTCTTTGTTTAAGACCCTGAAAGTTGGCTTTTAGTCTAGATGTCAGGGTTTATAAATTAGTAACTCTGAATTATTCATTAGATATTTAACCAAATGCTCCACCAAAATCAAAGTAGCTGTAAATCAGCTTTAACAAAAAATACATTCATATACTATTTTTCTTTCTAAAGCACTAAATATAATATTTTTGAAGGTTTCCTCAAGGGACCACCAGACTTTTACCTTAAGTGATACTATGATAAAAGACAGATTTAACAATCTACTTCAGTTTCTTATCTTCCTTTTCCTTGAACCGTTAACATAACTAAAAGCATGAATGCAACGCAGCTTGTTATCTTTGCAAAATCAAATACATTAGACAGGGTATTATTTGCCTCAGGCAATGCCACTTCAAGTGTGTATCACCACTAGCCAGGACCATTCCATTTATAAAGAGAAAAATTTGGATTTGACAATGATTGCTGTCACTCATTTACAATGAGCCATTACTCTTTCACCAAGAAATCAGTTTGTATCCTAGTACATTTCAATGAACAAACCTGCGGTGTTTATTACATAGGAAATACTTTCCCCGAAGTATTGAAATAATTAGAATTTATCTTTCTTTGCCTTCATAACACACTATCAAGAGAAATAGGGAATTAACCAAGACCTTTCTTATGAGAGTAATTTTATCTTTAACAGTTTAGAAATGAGATTTTTAACAATGAAATACCATGTTCATTTGTTTCAAAAAACCCACTAAATAAAAAAATAAAACAACTAAACACCTAAGACTTGAACTTGCACATTGCTTGCTCTAATTCCCAGCAACTTGGGTGGGGAGAGGGCCCTTAACTTGATAGTATTTTTGAATGTCTAGTAATTCATCTCATTACGTACTTTAAAATGTAACAGTATGCTCCTGTGCTTGTAAATTTTGACCTACATGACTCATCTATTACCTCACTTTAAAACTTGCCTTATATTGTCTTGCCCAACCTTAAATGAGTTCTTAAAACACTCAGCATGCCCTATATATCCCTGAGCTCATTTCCTCACATACGGTGACATACACAGTTGCACGTGCGCCCCTCAATCAGCGCCCGAGAATCTCCTGCCACGCTCTCTTGCTCTATCTCCCATTCTTTCAGCTGGGAAGCAAGACTCTGGTTTCTCAATTTTGTTGTCCTTCTTGCATTTACAATAAGGCACAAAAATAAGTAACTAACAGAAAGATTGAGTAAAGAGCTAGGTTTTACACGCAAGCCTGACTGTTGAGAGGTCAAGTGACAGAGGTGACAGTGAGTAAGTGACAGAGGTCAAGCTCGATGGTCACGTTCTGACACAGAAATGCAGTTGTCATCTAAGGTCACAGACAGGGAGAGCGAYGGTCTCAGCACTCCAGCCACCAAGTGGCCTTTCAACTGCAATACAGTGCCACTCCTTTACGGGGTCTACTAGGGTACAGGTCACGCCAGAGTCAGCAACCACAGTGTGCGCACAACCTGGGGTCTGCAGGGTGTGCAGAGCTTCCTCTCTCTGATCACTGCCACAGGAACCTGCCTCTGACAAATGTGCATGGGTAATCCGCCGTTTCACAGCAGCACTGACAAGCTTCTGTCTTCTGCAGATGTTGAAAGAAATTTCTGCCACTGGCTACTTGGGTAGCCAAGGACAACGTGGAGGCTGATGGTCCTTTTTGGCAATGGGAAGCCTTTAGTGGAAGAGATTTGTACGGAAGACAGTAGTTCCTTAAGATAACAGCTGTTCCTCATTCCCAGAGGAACAGGAAGTGGATCCAAGTTCAGAAAAGAAACTGCAGCAAGAATCAGTTTCCATCTCCCAACAACAGGACATAACACATGTCTGCAAAGGATTAGAGTTGCTGCTGCTAAGTATACCCAGCCCTCTCGATCTGCTTTAAAATAAGCACAGATTCACTCACTACCCCAGGTAGTGAGAAGCTATTTTGCCCTTCAGYGCAGAAGACGGACACAGTGGTTCTATGTTCTGAAGCACTTGCTTTAAAAACATGTAATATTTCATATTGTCTTGCTAGGAGACATTGATGTAACGGGAAACTGTATCTCTAGATTATGAAAAAGTTCTCTAATAGAAAAATATGATAACTATAGGCTTGTGTTATTATATACTTTCAACTTGTCCATTCAACTTCTGTAATTTCTTCCACATCTATTACTACTGAATAGATTGATGATTTTATTTCATATTTTTTCAAATTGCACTTTGTGAATTAATATCAAAATAAGTCCTTTTAATTCACTCTAAATTATTTTATCCAACCATAAAAAATAAACCCATTTCTCAAATATACCTTGAGGCTTTTTTGAGTGAATATATTACAAAGTGAGTACTCTATCAAATATTGTTAGTGGTTAATATTATCTGAATCCTAAACAATACAAATATGCTTACAATGTAATAAAGCTACCTATCAGAAGATATTACTATCCACACAGAAGACACTGCTATCCACACAGCAAAATTAGGATAATTTTTACTTAGTTTTATGTARTGTCTTACTTTCCAAAATTCAAATAAATTAAATTTTAACCCAAAGACCATACAATATTCTCTAAAAAAGCCTCACTGCTTTCTAAGAACTGTCAAAGAAGAYTCACCTTCAGTTCACGAAAGGATGACCAATGAAAAACAAGAACATACAACTTGACAGAAGATTTTCTTTCACCTAAAAGAACTGACAAGTACAAGACAAATGGTAATAATTGTCTACTACAGGCATGCAGCATACTGCAAGTGCAAATGCATACAGCAGTGCAAGAGCTTCCTTTATAAGGGCTTCTCATTACATCAACTTCTCTTTTTAGTGTGCATCTTCTGGCCTTACTGTCTGCATCACACACCATCTTTTCTCTTTTGTCTCTTCTTTATTACTACATCAAACAATGTAATCACTTTTGTTTCATTGCCAACATGATGGAGACGAGATCTCTTGACACAGGAGAACTGGTCCTCTCTCTCTCTCTCGCTCTTTTTTCTTTTCTTTTCTTTTTTTTTTTTTTTTTGGTGTTTAAGCATATGTTTCTCTCTGTTTTGTAAATATGAATTAAATGACATGGGGGGGTTCATTGATTTTTTTTTTTTGGGGGGGAGGGAAAGAGGGGAGAGAAACAATCTGTAACAAATGACCAACAACAATTGTTGTTAAACAAGGGCAGCGTTTGTTACCAGCTGTCTTTGAAAGCAAAAATACGGAACATTAGTAGCAAAGGTTCAGAAATGCATAGCATTTGCAGCTTCCATCAACTTCATCTGGAATTGCAGGAGCTCAGTATCAAATGAAAGGGACTGCCCTGTAATAATTCATGACTACAGGGCATAACCTCATTATGGATATGTTTACTGACCATACATGTTGTACCAGTCTAATAGCAAGCTGTTGGAAAAAATAAGCAGCAAGCCCAGCAATGGCTCAAAGCAGCCCAAACTCCACACACTGAGGGGACAGTGCAAGAGCCCTCTCTTTTGGCCTTCCACCTCTGACCTCTCCTGAGCTCAGCAGCACAGTTCGTTAAGGGGATCCRATCCACACCTGACAACATATACCTCCACTAGATTTAAAAGAACACATTACCTAAAGGGGAAGAGGCAGTTACAGAAGACAGCTATCYGCATTTCAGAAGTTAAGGGTGACTGAGGCTTGCCATCATTAATATGTAGTGATCATAGTTAAAGAGCTGTTACTCTACCTGTTTTGAAAGCTTTTTCCTCCTTAAGTAGACGGCTAAAGAAACACTTTAGCACAGAACGCTGCCCACTTACACTAGCAAATCCTGTGCATCTCCAGAGTGCTGTGGTCCATCACATCCAACACGCAGCCTATGCAATTGCCAGCTCTACTTCCAACTGGGAAGCATGGATTTTCCAGCCATGGTACTCTGTAGGCCCACATGTCCCCAAAAGACAAGGGCAAGTGACAGGGGCATTTCAGGAAACTGAARTGCTTCAACTACTCTGTTACTAGCTGGTCTTGAACAAGATGGGTAAAGTTTAAGTAAGTAAGTAGACAACTGGGTATTAGAAGGTGATTAAAGTCTGTATTAGCACATCTAAATGCATAAGGGAATAAACTTGGCCGCACCGTGTTCCTCCAGGACTACTGTACTAGAACTCGTACACTCTCACCCCAGGGCTCCAAGAAAGAAGCTACAATGCTGGGATTACCAATGGTGCCAGTAGCTTTACAGGAAAACAGGAAGGAACAACTAGAATCAGCCTAGTCGTCTTTACTTCAAGGGGTATATGCTCTTGCTGAAGTCACTAGTGGGCTTTGTGCTAGGGAACTGCCAAAATATTGCAGCAGATTATTGTTCCCAGTCTTGCCAGAGCCAAAATGCAAAATTGCTCCTCTCATGTACCARCTTACTAGGATAAGGACAGAGCCACACGTAAGCATTTGACAGAGCCAAATAAGCATCCCTTACCAGAAAGAATACATACAATAAAGGTGCTGTACCTGCAACAGCCCTCTGGAAATCAAGCTCTTGTACACACTGTGCAAGCGCTCATCATAATAACTGAATACTCATAAAAAAATGAGCTTCTCTAGAATTATTTGCCTCATCTTTTTATACAAATATTCTGTTTTCCTGCCTACGTAAGTTTCTTGAGAGGGGAYAGAATAAGGCAAATGGGCTGAAAACCTCTTAAATGAGCTCTCGTGTGTTAACATACAGGAAGCATACACTGGGCTGATTACATACTTGTGTCTCCATTCCTACAGTAAGACTTCTAATCACCAAGCCATTAACAGAACATTAACAGAAACCGTGCCACGCCATTTATCCTTCAACAGAGAGGTGTCTCCATCTGCGGTGCATAAGAACAGCTTGATTTTATGACAGAGAGGAAACACTGCTCTAACTCAGTCTACTCATATTGATGGTCATTATGCTGCTAATTCTGTTCTTCTGAAAGCTGCAGTATGAACAGACTTTGATAAAAATTTGAACATATTTCCAGGTTGTGAGGTAAGGGAATCCCATAGAATAGTATACGCCCCGATGATTAAAATCTACTAAACTGAGGTTATCTGAAGCCGTAAGAAGAGACAGAGTAAATGTAGACAGAGACATATATATATATATATATATATATATATATATATATATATCAGAAAAATTACATAATCTACTTTGTGTTTGTAGCATATTCATAGGAAAAAAACAGTATTCTGAATATATACACTACTGGGCAGAGTAGGAACTCCAAATGTCTGGAGATAGCAACAGCAATGAACCACCAAAAGCAGACGCTTACATAAGGCTCTCCAGCATACCTTCTCAACAACATGTACCTATATGTCTTAAGCAAATACTTCTGCCAAAGTACACTACCCAAGCCTCCTTCACTTAAAATCAAATGATATTGCTAAGAAAATTACTGGGAACTTGACTCCCCAAGATAAAATTCTAGTTTTGAAGATGTGATAGTTAGCAGAGCTAGGAAAATAATTTTGTCATGCTGTGAGCACTGCTTATTTTCTCAGAAGTTTTGCAATGCTGCATGAACAGCGTCACAATCTGGATCTGCTTTATTCTACCTTCTTAGCTAGGTAAATTAGTCCCCGCTCTGCTTTCTTGAATATTCAAACACTAAGTGTCTACATGTATGTTTGCAAGTCATTGGGGAAGATGCGCTCAACTCTTAAAGCTGATTCAAGGTCTTGAAAGCCATCACTGAAAGCTGACTAAGCTGTCCCTCATGTGGTTTGCATGTACTCACAGAAGCTAACACTTTGGAAAAGCAGACATCTTGACATTACGAGCCATCTGGAGGTTGGCACTCTGTTCATTTCGTATTCACAATCAGTTGCAGATGCAAGGACTCTGGAAGCAATAAATAACTACCACTAGGTAGCTATTCTCACCTGAGAGGAAGGACAAAACTTCCTCAAAAGCCTGAATAAGAAGGCAGTATTTCAGAGGTGATGGTCAGATTTAGAAGGCCAAGAGAGCGCCTCGGTCAGTTCTTCAGAGCCTTTCCCCTTTCAACTGCGTTGGTCTCCGTTAATCCCAGCAGCTGACTTTCATCTTAGTAACAACCTACTGACATTCTGACACGTTAGTGACAAACAGGGAACGTACCAAGCGGGACTGAGGCAGTGAGCAATCTGGACACTGTTTCCTGTAGCACAAGCCCACTGTCCAACTCTTCTTCCTCCCCCATTCTCACTACCTTTGTTCTCTGTGTCTCTCATCAGCTTCTTCTCAAGTTTCCTCATGTCATGTTTGACTCAGGTTTTCATTATTTCCCCACCCCTCTCAGAAAAATACAAAATAAACCCCATAAGTGAGGGAGAATAATAATAAAAAAGATTGTATAACCTGTTCATTTTAGTAATGCTTTTTCCTCCATCTTGTTTGTCTTCTGTGCTTAGAAAATACTGTAGTATACGGCACCCAACAATACAAAAATTCAGTCCTAACTGGATGATTAGGACTATAATAAAAATTCATTTTAAACAATAACACAGTCTGACTTAGAACAATGTTCCAAAGAACATAAAGAAAGATCTGAAAATACACCTGAACCTACAAGGAGTAAACRTCTTCCGGTGCCGAGTTTCTTTAGCCCTTGTTTCTGTGGCACAAGCTCCAGAAGGTACTGGGCTCACTAGAGATTCAGATCCTACAATCACCTTGGTAATAATGAATCCAGTAAAATGGAAAAGCTAATTTTGCATTAGTGTTATGAAAGGAAACTTTTCCTCTAACCTAATGAAGTTGTCCATCATTATGCAATTACTACTTGCATATGTACAATGTCACAGTGTTCATTAAAGTTTTCTGAAATGAAATAATAGCACAAGATGTTTCTCCAGTTTTCACAGAGCTCTTTGCACTTTTTTTTTTTTTAATATACTTAAGAGAAAAGGCAAGGAGCAAATATTCATTTACAAAGTGTATTCAGCACATTTCAAGATCATATGGTAAATACTGAAAGATCATGGTAGAACCTAAATGTCAGTATTATAGAAGACGACAACAGTAAAATCTAAATGCTAATGTCATAAAAGGAGGTAATTTGTTAAAGCTCTTGTGCTGTACTTACACTGATTCAAAGTCCACGCAAAAGCTGTCCCTAAGTCAGGAGGAAAAATCAATTGATTTCTATTTTCTTTCTAAGAAAGACAGAAAGACAGACAGACAGACAGACAGACAGACAGAATTTCTCCATGTCTCCTTTCAGAAGGCATGCTTCTAAATGGTACAATTTGCTTGCTTCTCCATTCCAACATCTATGTCAGAAATCAGAAAACAGTAAGCCAAAAAGTTACTATAAAAACTTTACTACCAAGACATATTTGCACTGAAATGCAATTATTACTCAGTACTTACCCCAGGTAAGTACCTATACATACACTTGCTATACATTTGTAATCAGAATAAAAATTCTCTTTGCTGAAGTCTGCATCATGATGGATCATACATATACACACAATTGTGTGTGTGTATACAGACACATACACACACACACACACACAATTGCACAATGAGAAATCATCATCATAGCACTAACTGAACCATGTAAGGCCGGATACATGTAATGACTGGAAGTGCAATAAAACCTCTTTCTCAGCATGAGTTCAGAATGATTCAGGGCATATTGATAAAGTGGTTCACATTTAATTCTGTTAACTGCCATGCAGTTGTCTTGCCTTGGTAATATTAAAATCTGTTGTGGAGAAAGCTGCAATAAATTGCTCTGTCATGATAAAATACAACTTGTTGGCTTAGAAAAAAAAAGCAGAAGGCCATTACACACACTTATATTAAGCCTTCAAAGGTAAACTCAGTTCTAGTGAACGTAGGCATCCTAATCCTACCCATAAAAGCTCTCCTCTGCTAGTCCCAACAGGTTCTAGCCAGTAGCAAAGACAGTTTCCTAATGTAGCAGACTATTATGGCAACAAAATATCCACGTCCTTGGCGCTTTCTTTGCCAATGACAGCAAAGCCAGCTGGCTGCTGCACAGAAGGAAGCTGCTGAGATACAGAGGATGGTGAACACTTCTGGCAGCAGGAGGGGCAGCCCAGCCTCAGCAGCTGAAACCCTCTTATCCGACCCGTGTGCAGGAAGCTCAGTTCTCCCTCTCTGGCCATCCACTTTAACTTTGCCATTCCTGCTTCATTTCCCAGCTGGTAAGGCCTGATCACTGAAGTAATGAAAGTCTGTCTGCAGCACTTCAGAGTTCCACACTCTGATACTGTTGGCAATGTCAAATACCTAGAACTGTAAATCCTGGGTCCCTCTGCACTGCCTCCTCCTCCTGCCTTTGTCTCTTCCTTCCCTGCTCACCTCCTTTCACAGCTAATTTGAGTCTGGATACTCTTGTCAGTCTCTTCAGTTTAAATTTTTCTCACATCTTGGGGGATCAGTTTTACTGGAAGAAGTCACAAATCATAGCAATCTGGGTGAAATCTGACCAGCTGCTATTTAAATTCAYCATCCTAGTGGCATGGAACATCTTAAACTTGAGCACATCATAGCATACCACACCACGAAGAAGGCATGTATTTATCATGAGATATTAGTACACCAACCAATTGTTTTGTCCCACACAAATAAGGGTGGTTAAAAAAAAATAAAAATAAAAAACCCACACAGAATGAAATCAAGTAACAAGTTGCTGGTTTTCCACAATTTTGGTCCTGCACCATTACTTAAAAMCTTCTCTGCCCCTGAGCATTACCTATTTTTAACAGTGAGAGAAGAAAAAAACTTGAGAAAGMTGAATTTGGTTTTGAAATTTGTTTTTCCTTCGGTGCTTCCCAGGGGCAAAGAGTTTTATCTGAAGGAAGAGATTCAATCTATGCATGTATTTTTTTGGAAATAAAATTCTATTTCATGCTAATAATTTTTGTATGGGTGGCTATGACAGTATTTTACCTAAAAATACTACCAGCTGTTCTTGCACTAGCCTTCTTGWTTTACTTTGGCATTACACTGGTGTGTTACTAGTTCAGTACACTACACAAATGTCTTTTTTTTTTCCTTTTATCAGCTATAGCTTTATCTTGTGCTCAGACAGAAGCTCACATGTCAAGCAAAGCTGTCTATTRTTAAGCACCATGTCTTCTTTCAGGTCAGCAGATACAGTAGGAAAGACAAGAAGTGAACCGGGCGGTACAATGAACAACATGGATCCAAACACTCTCACTCTAGGTAACAAATCCCAACTCCTGGTAAAAAATCACAGCATCCCATGAACAGAGCTTTGTTACTTATTTATATTTTGTACCTCACATGCATTCATTCAGTCCTCCGCTACCCAGTTCAGTTTGACCACAGTCTCCATCGTTACCTATTGATTCTACTCTCCTCTCTCTACCTCTCCAAACCTTCYACGCTTGCAAATCTGCTGCGTACCACAGCATCAGCACAGCATTTTCTGTGACACTGCTTTAACTCACTTCTGCCAAGACCCTCAACCATGTTTTAACCTAAACCAAATATGACACTCCAAACTCTCATACTATGATCATTACAGAATGAGCTGTAATGTCCTATCAATCCACCCCAAACTCACACTGTGTGTCACACAAATATGCCATCATTGTGGAATCAGTGTGAAGTTATCAGATATGCTAATTTAAGGTAACACAAGTAAATCACAGAGAATCATTCAGGAGAGTCATTTCTGGTGATTCAGAAACAAAAAAAGCTGAAAAGAAGAAGAAGAAAGGGAGAATGCATAGATCTGCAGGAAAGCTAACCTACACTGCATAAATTATGTGGCAGACATTTATACATTTGTCTGTACTAGCATTCAACTCAAATGCTTGAGAAAAACTGTTCTTACGGGAGACATATAACCCAAATATAAATCTGTAGATGCTATCATAATCGTTAGTTTCCATAGTGTTATACAGAGACGAATTTCAACACAGAAAGCTAGTTTCAAGAACAAACCTATGTAAAGAAACCATTTTAGTATAGGAAATATTGACTTAATAGTTTAAGCTTATGACTGAGAGTAGACGTCATTCTGCAAGTGTCTCAAACTATCACTGCAGTAAATCATGTAACCTCTCCRAATCTATATTCCTCAGATTAGCACACTATGAACATTAAAAATTTATCCTGGAATTATATCCCTAGAGTTGGAATAAGCTCTTTGAAGGAACCCATTGTACCTGCCTTAAAGGTAAAACTTCAGACTTAATTAAGGACGTTTCATGAATWACCAAAAAATCTTTAGAAGGGTCATATGTTGATACAAATCATGRTTATCTATGAATGTAATCTACGCCTGTAATTTCAAAAGTAGACATTTTACATTGAATCTCATTCTTCCATTTGATGAAAGGAGAAAGTACACAAGCAGTAACAGATATACACCTAACACATATACCTAAACCTGTTTATTTCTGCAAGAACAGATATACTCTCTCCCTAAGGAATGCCTGAGCCCACCAAAATCAAGCTATCATTAATATCACAATTCCTTGTACTTTACTTGAATCTTTAATAGCTGATAAATATTTTAACACTATGTTGAAAGTGTGTTTTCCCACTTAAGTGGCTGGGAGATGAAAGAAGCTCCCCCTTTCCGTCTTCTGCAGTCATAGATACAGTTCACAGACATACATACGTATGTATGCATATGTATATATACACAGATACAATACACGCAGCCAGAACAAACTTAAAGATTACATTGCTGGTCTTGTTCTTGTTGTTTGTGCTTACTTTTGCTATTTAGAGAGCTCTTCCCTACTCTCCTACACATCTTCTTGAACCTTTCATTGCATTCAGTTGCGTGTGTTCAGCAATGTTTTGGGGGCACAAAGAGCAGAATGTACAAAGCACAGAACATTCCCTACTTTTTTTCTTTTTCCTTCTTTTCTTCGTACTTTTGTCTATAACTTCAGTTTGTCCCTCCTAAGAGTCTCAATAGGTAACTTAGCAACACAGTGTGTCCAAGCATTAGTTCCAGTTAGAAAGAGAAATTAGTGACTCCAGAAAGCAAGAGAATCCTCTGATTTCTCCAAGACAAAGAAGAAAAGCCTGAAATCATGTCAGCATTCAATGGAAAACACAGGCAGGTCAGTTAATGGAAGTAAGGACAAGCATGCTATTCAATGTAGAAACCAAGGAAATACATTGCATGATGCATAGAGCAAAGCACAAACTATGTATCCAAAATCATATCACACTGTACTTTCAGAAAGACAGGTTATGGCGAGAGAACACTAGCTTTGTCTCAAAAGCAAAAATCAATTCCTAATTCAGACCCGTCACATCTCATCCTCTGAACAGGACTCATACAGCTGCGGCGTTTTCCCTTCTCCTGCAGCTAGATCTGTACCTCACTCCTGTGACGCACTGTGCTGYGGCCTCTATCCCGCTCCCTAGCGCAGGCATCTGATGGGGTTAGTTAGGAGACCTCAGCAGAAGATGCACTGGCACATGGGAACCTGGGGACCCAGAGCAGGGAAGAAGCCATTTCATTGCTGCTGGACACGGCCGAGTTTGTAGCTGAATGGGTATCAAGGACGAGCTCCCACCAGGAACTTCTCTCCACCAGCAGTAGTTCTCACCCTCTGCTCTCATTGTACATCCCACCACAGCACAGCCAAATGAACAGAGAGATTCATGGATCTTTTAAGTATTCACTATCCTCAGCAAATACAAGTACACAGGCAGTCCACAAAATCTGAATTTCCTGCAGTAGTATTTCCATGTTGGTTGTCACTAGATAAGTCTTTACTATTTGGTTCTACAGGCACAGACAATGATCAGAAAACAGAACAAAACATGGTATCTTTTGATGGCTTTCACATGACATCAATAGTAYATTTTGAAAATTCAAATAATTAAACAGAACCATCGTTGTTCACAAGGCTTGGAARGCTCAAATGCTACCACTCTGACTGGATTTAAATTTAAACTATTAAATTCTAGCACTGACAATTATTTTGTAATGAAAACAGATCGTGTTTTCAAAAAATTAAGGCTAGCTTATGATGTACATTTTACAGTATATTTTAAAAAGCAAATCTGTATCTCTATTTCAATCTTTTTGAAAGATAACCAAAAGAAKAAAATAGAGTAAGATTTCCTAGTACACCTTTTCTGTTCTGTATTTTCTTTATACACTGCATAACAGGTATAAAAAGAAAAGAGACTTAAAGCCACTAAAATAATGAAATCTAAATGTAAAATAATTTTGGGGAAAAAAAGACTTAGCTAGGAAGAGACAGCAAACACCATATCCTAGAAACTGCTTCATTAAAATGCTAGTGCTCATCACACAGCACAACTGATGACTGACTATACATTAAGAAATAGAGGAAGTGACCTAGGTTGTATAAATGTTATTGAAAAACTGTTTATAACCTTGGGGATAAATATTTAAATAAAACTATTACAAGCAGCAGAATGCACTAGAGAGTATTGAGTTTCTTTCAGAAGACAGAGAACCTTGCCAGACTTTGCTGAGCTGGACCTTGCTTTGGGTGTAATCCCAATGACATTAATAGTCCTACTTCATGAGAATAAAATGGCAGACCCCTGGAAAATAAAAGCTACATTTTTTTAAAAAAGTTTCTGCTTTGAGAGTTCTTGTGTCAAACCCAGAATTGAGGAGGACTGAGAGTAGTGGACACAAAGTCCGGTTTGGACGACACTGCACTGGTTAGCACAGAAGAAAGCACTGTGAACCCAGCACACCTACTTCTTTTCTGCAGGTGTTTTTCTTTCTCCTCTGACTGCAGAGGAAACCCTGCAGCTAGGCTGGACTGCATGTTCAGCACTGAGATAGCTAATACTASGTAACAACTCGTGTCAACTAACGTCTGCTCTTTTCCTCACAAAAGCCCAACAAATGCAAGTGAAACATGCAGAAGTATCAGAAAGGAAGAAATAGGATAYGGATTTTCAAAATCTCTAAGACGAGAGGTGCAAAGGAAGAAGACTMGTGGATTCTGGTAGAGGGAAAAGACAGAAGGCTTGCGAGTTTTTGTAATGGTAATTTATATGAATGAGACATTTTGAAGATTAGACACAGCAACACCAGCCATGGCAAGCTACTTAGGGGGTTTCAGAGCACGAAGGGATCAGCAAACATTCACAGATGTTTGAAAACAGCAGTGTTGACTATGGTCATGTATTGTCATAAAAACTAGATCTTGAAGAAAAGAAAGATTCAGAGCACRGAAGTATTTGTATCATGGTCTTATGTTTTTAATTCTGAAAAATCTTTATGGATTTTTTTGTTTGTTTTTGAGTAAGAGCTGATGACTGGATATTGGAGAAGACTGGCAGTGACAGATTTTTGTCAGCAAAATCAGGAGAAAGAAATAATTGAAACTGTATGTAGCTGTAAAAGAAGGAAAATGTCTGGAGAAGGCAATTAAAGACACAAGGAAAGAAGAGCAGAGGATGACAAAGAAAACTGAAAATACAGGACAGAAGAGTGAACAGAACTGAAGATCCAGGAAGCAGCAAGATTAGCAACAACTGTACAGCTGGTGAAGGATCGTAATTTACAACGCACTGCCCCTCAAACTGAGAAAGTTTACTGTTTATGATGCTATAAAAGTTACGTATTATCTGGTATGCAACAGTATGGATTAATTCCCTTGCTTACTATTACCTTTGCAGTTGATATTTCTTGGGCATTTAGTTCTGTGAGGTAATCCCTTTGCTAYCCAGGGGCTATTTCCTAGGTCAACATAAAAGCACAACATCTTATATACATGGAATTTTTGTGCAGTGTATGAAAAACATCACTTATGCTGAACAACAGATTATTTCAAACAAATATGCAAATTTAGGTATATAGCTGAAACTACATTATTTACAGCACACATGCAACATAGCTGTACAGACATCCTAATGAAATGCTGTGTCACCTTTAAATAGTTTAAGTTCCCATCGTGTTTCACAACATGCTAAACCAAATTGAAAATGTCTCATTTGCCGTATGCCTGGACAGTGCTAGACATGTATACACAATCATATACACACATTTTCAAAACCTTTCCTTGCAAGTGTGATTTTCTTTATTTCTAAAATAGTTTGTCTTACCTAAGATGAAAACACAAGTGCAGTTCATAACCATTTGGTTTTAAAAACTTACATAATTGAAGAAGTATGATAGACTTCCATTCAAAATTAACCTAGAATAATCCCTCCTCCCTCACAAGTTGATCCAAACAGAGATTATTACATATATATCAATCACTTTTCATTAAAACAATGCAGATACCCACTGATGAGTCTGACCACATTCTGCTTTATTAATTCCCAACAACTCTGTCTTTTCACAGTATGCATTTTTCAAAACATGCTAATGRGGGTAAGATGAACAGCACCCCACTGTTTTAATGCTGAGAGATATGACAGATGTTTAAAGGAATTTATGTGTATAAACCTAAACTCTACTGACTATAGCCAATTAAAATGCCACATGAAGCTAAAGAGCACACTGAAGCTGTTACACCATGTTTCCAGGTTCGGTAGTCATTATTACTGCTTGGACATTAAAAGGGAAAAAGACTGCATGATTCTAGAATTACAATTTGAATTGAACGCTGATAAATCACAAACGTATTTCAAATCGTATTAAAAAAGAAATAATTATTTATCTCAGTTTTACTGAGTTCACTTCACTGGCAAAGTTGTCTGCGTTTCCTCCTCTTATTTTTCTTCCTGATTAACAGTACGTAACAACTGTAAGAGCTACTAATCCACTCTAAGCAAGTACTAAAGATTCAGTAATTCACTTCAGAAGTAAATACAGCTCTGAAATTTTTCAGCATGACTCAAATAAACCATTTTAAAATAATCTTCCATTTATGAAAGTAGCAGAAAATGATGGGTATTTTGGATATCCCAAAACATCTGGCTCATGCAAATATAAATGGGTTATACTCATCCTCTTTCCCTCTCTAATTCAATCTATGAAATGGGAAGGTGATTAATATGGCTATGTGTGAGCATGTGTTAAAAATATTCATGTTATTAAAACTTTTCAACTTATTTCTGATAGTCAAGCTAGTGCATATTTATAGAGTTTGGGGCTTAAAAAGGTGGCCTGTATAAGGCATAGATAGAGCAAATTTAGGAAATGAGCCACCGGGATTCTCATTGATTTTCCTGAATTGTATCTTTTGATTATTTTTATGACATGGTTTAACTACTATAACCGACATTCAGAGGCTCACAATCAGCTGTAATGGCATGCAAATTGACTATTTTTGGTTAGTAATTTGAAGGAACGGAGAAAAAAAAAAGACTCTTTCAGCCATTTTTACAAGTAAACTCTAGCTAAGAGGGGACATTTATAGCCAGCAAAAACTGTCAAAAGCCACTCATAGTGAAGATAAAGCTTCTTCCAGTGTTTAACCCCAAGAATATTGTGCCCAAATAGCCTGGTCTATGTTGTACTGTCATCTGCAATTAGAGCTAGGGTGGGGAGGTGGGGGGAGTGGAGGGAAACGTATTTTGAAGGTTTTGAAATAAATTCACATAGTCTACCTACAGCAATCATATAACATCTGTGAAAGTTACTGGCTGCCTTCTTTATTCAGCAGAGATTAACCACAACACAGATGAATGCTGGGCTGTATTTACGCTGGAGAACAGAAGCAGAATGACAATCGTACAGGCACTGCATTATACATACTTCGGCTGCCTTCTGCTCTATTCAGTTAAGACTTGCAGCGAGTATTGTGAGAATGAATCTCCGCTCATTTTCACTGTTAAAAAACACAGTTACATACACTGTTTTGTATACCCGTACTGATATCAAGCAGATCTTACCATGTATGTGCCACTGTAAAGCGACGACGCTGACGGATGCTTTTATTCACCAGCAACTTTCTGAAAAAGCATGGAGAGTTCCTTGGCGAACTGCGAGGAGAAATTTTTGGAGACGTAGGTCTGTTCCCAGGCAGTTTGGGAAGCTCAAGTTCTAAATGCATTTGTTCCTTGAAAGTCCTTATGTAAATATCTGACTCTGGAGTASCAAGTTCCCTAGAAGAATCTTTTGCTGTCATAGCTTAGATGCGATGTTGGCTTTCACCATTCAGAAAACATAACAAAAACACATCACATAGACATTGCTGCAGATTAAAAATGCTGATAAACCGGCAAAGCTTATCCCACTCATTCACAAGGCTCGGTTCCAAATGTAAAGGCTGCCTAAAGCAACAGCAGCATAAATCGAAGAACGATAAGCCAGTGCTGTCAGAAAAAGCTTTATCAGCCCAGCTCTCCCTCTGAAAATGCGCCAAAGTGTTTTCTGTGTCAGTAGCCTCCTTGTGGATGTGGCTTGTCTGCAAGCTACACACTGACACTCACTGAATTCATTCAGCTGAACATACCAGCTTATGAAAAATTCATAAGAACTGTCTCCTGATCAATCCCTTTCACATAACATTTTGGCCTCAAATACTTAAACAAGCGAAAAATATTGGATTTTTTTGTGTATACTAATAAAATCAAGGCATTCCCAAATATATTACAAAACAAGTAACCTGATTCATTCAGGACCAATGTATTTAATAAAAAGGTCTTCATTCAGAATTATTTGTTTTACCCATACTGCAGTAGCTCCACCCATGACATGCTTATTGGCTCAATATTATTTTGACAACTGGACTCTGTTCAGCTCCGTCTTGTGTTATGCATGTGTCAGAGTCTCATGAAATTTTAAATAGCATTCGAACACCATTACGTTRTTCCTAGGTATTGCAGAGCACACCCCAGGCACATCCTGAATGACCCTCAGGATAACAGCTCCGAATAGGAGCCGTGCTGGCACCGGAAGAGATGTGCACAGCAGTCAGGGTGGGCCAGGAAGAAAAGGTCTATTAGAAAAAATAAGTAGTGGAAGCAACAAATAATATTCCACRAGCAAAAAGCGTGCAAGAGCGAACATTCCACCACTGAAGCAGAACACTGCCGAAGCAGCRTGCCTTGCTATTCTGGGAGCCTGTGCCTGGTCCCACGGCAAAATCCCTGCCAGGCACTGCATAACCAAAACCCAACAGCACTACGGAGACTAACAGCGGGTGCCCAAATAGAGGGAAACGCTAACGAGTGGGGGAATTTGACACTTCCCTTAAAGGAAAATAGAAATTAATTAATTTAAGCAATAGACATTTTTAAAGGGAGCTGTTTTGAGCATAGAGCACCATGGAACCTGAAGCTAACTCTTACACTGGCAAGACTAAAGAACCCGGGCAAGGAAGTTAAAGAAAAGATGAGATGCTGATATTTAGAATATAATACTAYAGAGAAAGAATGGCAGTGCATCTTTTTAACTGGTCAAAAGAAGGCAAAGGAGGAGAAAGGAAAGATCATATCCAGCCAGACCAGCGTGGAAGCGTTTTGATCCATGTATAAGAGGCTGACTGCACAGTTCAGGCACAAATTATACAACAAATCACTCTACCTATTCCAACGTTCTTTTCACTCAGCAAAAAGACTACGRAGGAGTTGCCAGATCTCTTGCCTAACCTGCTGCTAGGCTAGTGACCCTTCTCAACTATAAAAAGAAGGTAGAAAGACTGTCAGAGCCTAACCTAGAGGAGACTGGAAATTACAATGTTATCTGATACTTGAGGTTAACATGGTAGTAGAACAGGAACATTTAATGCTTTAGGAATTATGACATGTTAGATTGCGGGATTGTTATTCTTCCTCTTGATTGTACTGACAGCCAGCGGAAGACAAAAGGAAGCTTGAAAGATCTGCTGAATGATTAATAAAATCCACGCAAATGCTTAGAATCTGCAATTCCAAACAGAACAAAAGAAGAACTTTTTAACWCACGAGAAGCAAATGGAGCTATCGAAGGGTTTTTGTGAGAATGTATCTGATACTAGAAAAATAGTACTCACACCTTTTCATAAAGCTATTAAAAGGGCAAGGAAGAAAAGGGAAATCCAGCTTTTCAAAACTCCGTGCAATAAAARCATAGTGCATTACAGCATGCTCCTCACACTATTATGTACCTTCCATACTGGAACTCTGAGCTATTTCAGAAGCAGTGTCTATTAAGGAGAGCTTCTCATTATTTAGGCACCATAAACTAGTAATGAGGTACGCAGGCAGCCCCATGGGGCCAGCAGAAKATACTATGATAACATGTGCAAGGACTGTTGGCTGAGTGAAGAAATACAGGAAAGCCTAAGCTAACAAGATGGGAGAGTGTGGGGAGAAGCAAGCCCTCACACTTGTGGAAGTACAAAGAATGAAAACCCACAGCTTTGGGGTGCCAGAATACCAGTGTTTCTCAAAGCTGAGGTGCTGCTTGATCACAACTGTAAAATATTTTGAAGGCTGACCATTAGCAGAAGATATTTCTTCTGTTAAATATCTCCCATATCTTGGCGGCAACGGGATCTAATGATTACCTGAACAAGGCCGTAGAAGAGCTCACTCTCTGTTAAAGCTACCAGTCTTTACACTATCAATTTATGAAGTTGTGCACACAATGGATCCTGCAGCAAATGTCTATTTTGTTGGTACCTGTATCTAGTATTGGAATTTGATTGACAAACACATGCTGCAGATACAGTTGCCATTTCTGGCTGAAGAGCAATAGTGAAGTCAAGAGATTTAAATCATATACACTGTATGCTGACCTACACAAACTAAAATATTTCTCTATGAGAAAAGCATCTCCTCTTGACCCTTTTCCCAAAATACTAGAGATATTGCAAACTGGTCGAAACTGCACTGAAAACATACAGGCCAGTTGTCTTTCATCCCAAGTGTTGGATTAGTTGCTTTACTCTAGGATAAGTAAAGAGGGGAGCACAAGAATGTCTCAAGAAGCTTKCACTAACTGGCGTGAAAGCTAGATATCAAAATAAAGTTTGCAAAAATCYTGAAAATGCCTTCTGCTACATAGGCTGAGGTTAGAATCAACAACAGGAAGCTATGACAAACAATGCCCAGGGTAACCAAAAGAGGCTACCAGATTCAAGGGTCAGTTTACTGAAGGTCTTCTTAAGGTGCAGACAAAAATGGTCAACAGGCACCTCACTCATTAATGAGATGAGATATTGAAAAAAACAACCAACCAAACAACYAAACTGGTAGAGCTGGGAGCAAAAAACAAACAGCTTAGAAGAACAGAAAGAAAATTAAGCACAATTTTCAGAGGGTTGGGTATATTTGGGTGAGTTTCGTACAAGCTTTCTAACTTACCAAAGAGCCCAGGATTGCAGGCGAATTTATTTTATTAGAATAATGAAAATAACTGATATAGGTGGAAAAYAAAGACAACTTCTTCAAGCATACAACTCCTCATCAAAGGCTGATCTTCATTATGTGAGAACATGCACAATTGCTAAGCAACAAGAATTCTCACTTTTGCTTACAGTAGCTCTAGTAGCTCTATTATTTACCTATTTTAAGTCATAGTTACCAGGATAAAATAATACGTCAAAAAAGATGATTAACTGAGGAATGTCCTATATGCTTCAGTAGGAAAGGAAGAGTGGTTAGTTGACTCTTCATAGCACTTTCTCTCAGTGGCAGGGTAATTGGCTACTTCTTCAGAAAGGCATGCTTTGTAGAAGCGCATTCAGATAAAAACAGTTAGGAAAGGGGAAAAGAAAAAGAAGATAAGGGAAAGAAAGAGCTATAAAACACCTGTTGGTTTTGTTCAAGAGAGAACCAACACATGTGAGTAGAGAGAAGCAGAGGCAATGAGAAGGTAGAAGAGAGTCAAGGATATGGAAATAGCCACTGGTATTGGAAAAAAACTCAGTTAAAAAAGACTTGCAGTAGAGGAGAGAATAAACCTGAAGTGAAAACATCACAGGATTGACATGGACATGTTCTTCAGCTCAAGATCTGAGGCAGAGGGTGCAATTGCTGGGGTGATCTGGCCCTGGGAATAAAGAAGAAGAGCACAGGCAAGGGAAAGCAGAGGCGAAGATGCAAGGGTGGAGGTAAGTGAATCAACCAAAACATGGAAAATTTCTAGTTTCTAGAAGGAGGAAACTTAGAACAAAATAAAACAAAACAAAACAAATAAGCAGATCAATGAAATTAAAATTACAGAAAGGCAAGTGACTTGGAAAAGAGGTCCCTAAGAAYAGTGCTTTGACATGAAAATAAAAGTTAGTGTGGATGAAAAATGTAAAGATAGTGAAAGATGCCCAAGGCCTGAAGCCAGAACAATAGCTTGTTTAAAAAAAGAGAGGCAACAGTAACGTGAAAGAAAGTTATATACAGCATTGCTAAAACCTGAAAAACATGCCAAGAAAAGACTAAAAAAGCTGTACAGWCAGTACCAGACAAGGATGTGTTTATGGATGTCTTTGGAAAATTTAGGTCTTTCTAGAGTTGGAGTTATAAACACCACAACAGAAACGAAGAAAAATAAAAGTGAGGAGTATGAGCTGGAGAGACTGAAATGAGAGAAAAGGATGAAACATATACTTCACGCTTTCCTTATTTCCATTCTATCATGACCAAGACGCACCATTGTATCTCTTCCAGAAGTAAGTGCTATTGATTACATCATAGGCAGAAGTGGTATTAATTAATTCTACCAATTCTACTCCCAATTTCACTATTAGCTTTCTTTGGAAAAGCAGCAAATTTGACAACAGCCATTACTTAAACATGTATTTATGACTAATACGTTTTTAAATCAACGTATCAAATTCYGATGCTTTAAAATAATAATTAGGCCTGACTGATAAGAATTCACCATTCTAATTCAAGATGCACTTGATTAGCTGCATCTTCCTATAACGTGGTAAAGAAAAGTCACAACATAACATAGYAATCAAGTTTCCCAAACATGCAGTACAAATCTAGTCCTTAACAATGATATAAATAACTGAAAAAAATATTACTTGAAAGCTGTGAAGAGATGCTGATGCATCAAACTCCCTGAACCCCTTCCTTCTTAACAATGCTCAGCCTTCTATAAAGGTTGCAAAGTCCCATGCTGGAAACTTGTTTGGGGCCTCAGGAATGGGAAGTTTTTTCAAACAGTGTTTGCCTTCCTTCGTAATCCTCACGTGCTCTCCTTCCTTTTACTCAGTTGCAACATCTGCTGTTTCACAAGCTACAGCTTTAAAAGATGGCCTCTGAATAGCTCACTGAAGGAAAATGTTAAATGACATTCGAGGATTTTTCTTGTATTTTCCTGAAAGCTTCTAGAATTGATATGTTGAATGAGAGACATAAATATATCACTGATTACTGGTTTGCAAGACAGATCTCCCACATTTAAGAGAAAAAAAATAGTAATTACAATTCACTGCAATTTATATTATCATTAGAAGATAAGGCTTTTGTATTCAATTTAATAGTTTACAATTATGTAGTCCATCTCTCTACTTTCACAGATTCAAGGGTCTCTGAAATTGTCTGAAGGTTAGATACTAATACTTATTGCATAGGCCTTTGAAATGACATTTTGGAGTGCCCTAAATGGTCATGGAAGACAGAACTACCATGCCTAACACCACTTTGGCTTGCACCAAAAGAGCTGAACCAACTGCAAAAGAAAGCAGCAGCTGGAAAAAGATTCATCCTCCTTTATTTTAAAGGGTCTAGACGCCAGCACTGAGCAATTACCCACACCTATGAGCTTACTAAATGTTGAACAGGACTTTGCCTATCCAGATAGCAGTCCTTTGAGTTCTTCCCATTTAATTTTATCCAGTTACTTTAGAACAGACTACTCCTGATTCACTACCTTATATAGTAATTTTTGGGTCTGGTATCCCAATATTGCAGGCCTCTATATATGATTTCATAAATTTTTAGATCTTTAAATCATCCAGTACCTCTAACAAGATCCAGAAGATCCAGAATATTTTTTTTCTGATTAGTCACAGATAAATGAACATCATCGCTATGAAAGATATCTTGAGAGTTTTGAATAACTTTGATGCTCATCTGTTCACATTGAACCAGTCACCTAGGTCAATTAGAACATTATATTTTAGTAGAGCACTAGCTGCAGGTGTCCTTAGTCACAGAAAATTATTTGCATTCAGAACATGAAGTAGTCAGAGAAGTATCAGTAAGCTTGGTGCCTTTCCTTCCTGCCATTTAGTCTTAAAATGGATTTGGTACTTTTTTTTTTTTTTTTTTTTTTTTTTTTTTTTTTACTTTGTGAATCATGTCATAAAAAGACAGAGACACCTGTCTTTTATCTGAGTTTCTTGCACTTTTTAATACTTAAACAATAAAAGTAAAATAATTTCTTATGGTGCCACAGTGCCATTTTCTTCTTCAAGGTATCTATGTTGTTATCTCCTGGTAACTACATTTGAGGAGATAATACTATGCTTTATAAACTCCCGGTGCATGCAGTAAGATACAGAATTCCTAATGGTCATTCCCTTAGCAACTTTAATGCTACTTGATTTAGAGTATTTACCAGAGAATTTTTAACAGCCTTCTGTCTTATCCATAGCGAGTAATCACAGGTATCAGAGCAATTTGTATACTCAAAAGATTATTTCCTGATTACAGAGCTAGAGATCAGTATTTTACAAGCAAATTTAACAAGCAAACTTATTCTTTATAGGTGAAAACATCTGTGGTGACTCCAGAGACAAGAGAATCTAACGTAAGAAAGTCTTGCAATTTAACACATCTATGATACGGGAAGCTTTATGCTCCTTCCGAGGCATTACGGAATCTCTAAAAAGCTGTCTGCCGGGCCAGTTTACCTCTCACCACACTGTTATTTTATTCATTCTGCGGTGTGTCATCTGATTGCAATTAGCATTAGCTGCACCTGTCTCTTCCATGCACTTGCCTGTGACTAAGCACCTCATCTTGCGCGAGTCGCTAACAGCCAATACCAGGCTCCAGCTCGCTGCCGTCCAGAGCTGCTTCTGCACCAGCGTCCAGAGGCAACCAGACACACCATTACTGCCGGCTCACGTCACTCACTCGAATTCAGTCACTGACAGCCTTACTAGTGCTTACATACAAAACAAAAACACATGCTAGTATCTGTAATTTTCATGTAAATAGAATGAAAATGACATAAAGATGAAAAACCCAGTATTCTCTCTGACATACCGGGGTTCTCACTAATAAAAGATAATCATACACAACCAATTAAAGTATCCACTTCATCAAGTCAGTCGTGCACTTGGCCATGCATTCCACTGAAAAAATAGTTTTGTTCTAAATAGCAACTGTAAATTACAGATTGAATAGAGAGCAGTCCAAAAGATCTGACTTAAAAAAGGAGAATCTCCAGTAAGTACTAGTAAGTAAGCTGTGAGAATTCAAGCGCGACCATTTTACCTGGAATTCTACTTGGAATCCTGCAGGACAGAAAGAACTAAATGCAGAATTCCAAGCTATTGGAATGTGTGTATAAACGTGCGGCAGGTGCCAGCACCTGCACTACATCTCCAAAAATAAATTCATAGCCTTGAACAACCACTCCTCTTTCTTTCAAAATGGATTTGAATCATTTCCATGAGCAAACATATTTCTCTGTTATTGGTCTCACCTGTGATAACTGAACATGAGCTGAAAACTTCACCACTAATCTGAATCTGCTTTCTATTTGTACTTGCTTTTACTCTTCTCCATTCCTAGTTCTGCAGTAGCTGACTGACAAAACAGCATTCTAATTTGCATGCACATAATTTTATTTGCTTTGTCTTTCAGATCATCTGCATCTTACCAGCTCTCTCAAATTAAGTGATACTAAGTGACGCTAAATATTTTAACTATTTTTCACTAAAAAATGCAAAAAGGTAAAGTTGAAAATGTGTACATATACATATGCTGTTCAATAACATGCCTGCGACCAGATTTTCCGTGTGCCTTGAGTTTTGGTGCTTGGAAACAATACAAAATGTGCTGCGCACAGCAGTCAGTATTTGCATACTGCTTTGTCCACTACAGCCCAATCACAGTAATAAACTCGCAGCCAAACCTATAGAGCAGTGTGTTGCCAGTGCTAATAAAAACTGTGTAAAAGAGAGGAAGAGACAGGCATAAGACAGGCTGTGGCCTGTTTAAGTACTTATTGAAGAGACAGTAAACCAAACAAAGCATTTTCCACTGTTAACGAGGACGGGCAAGGTGCCTCTCTCGGAGCACGCAGGTGGTGGTCTCTTCAGCTGCACGTGTGCCGTGTCCAGTGGCAGGCAGACACGCATTGCATCTCTCGGAGCAAAGACTGAACGCGAGAACCGGCAGGAAGCGGGTAAGGCTAACAGCAGAGCCTAGCAGTGTGCTCCAGGCCCTCTTGTTCATTCAGATGAAGCTCTCAGTATTGGAGGGAAATCTGTTCAAAGAACCCATGAAGGAACTGAAGCAGAAAAATAAGTTTAAAGAGAATCCAGAACATCACCATTTAGTTACTGGAAAAAAGTAYGAAAAAGCCTAAAGGCATTTAACACCCACCACCAGCAGGTGGATGTCAACAAGTAATTTATCAAGACTAAGTTGAAGGAGTTAACTACATTGATGCCCATTTGGGGATATTACGACAAACACAAAACTACCAAAAGAAACCATCCAGGGACACGTTTCCAACGTCCACACATAGAACAATCAGGCATGGGAGTCTATGTTGAGAGCACAAAGCCTAGAACAAAATATGCATAAATCAGTCAATGCTGCCAGAAAAAAATATACATATATAATATATATATACACACACACTTGACATTTATCTATTATGGAGAGTCATTTTCACTTCCCTGAGAAAACTTATTTGCCAACATACCAAGAATACAGAATATTATAGGTATCAAATTTACTTTTGTTAGACATGATATACCACACACAGTTATTTCAGATAATGAGGAGTAAAAGGCACAATATAAGCAGTCTGTACGTTCAGTATGTAGCGGCTGGCATCCATTATCCCCACATAGCTCAATGAAAAGAGTACACTGAAAAAGCAAACTGTCTGAAAGGAAGACCAAATAATCATTCTACAGTTACCACTGTTAAATTACACGGCAGTACCTACATGACAAGGAAATATTTTGTGCCACGGAAAAATCAAGAAACTCAAGCCCCTAATAACAGACGCTGAGATCAAAGGAACTGGGAAATGAGACTGAGGCTCAGTACTCCCTTTATTTCCCAAAAGGATACAGCAAACTTCCATAACTGGGGAAGATGCTAAAAATCACTGGTCATAAACAGGAATGGTATCGTTCAAGGTTGTCCGGCAACAGCTAGCTCCTCAGACGGACGTAGATTGGAGAGCAGGCAGCACAGCTGCGACTTCCAGCAACGAAGGGCAGAGCCTACTGGTTTCCCTAGCATCTCTGTCTGGCAATAACCAACCACTTAAGACAACTGCATTCAAGGACGAAGGATTTAACACTGACAGAATGAATAGGTTTATTATGCCCTGACAACAGAAGCACTCATATCTCAAGGGAGATTTGCCCATCAAGTGAACAGTCCAGAGCAGATCAGAGATAACTGAGTGTTGTTACTAAACTGATTTAATAGCTTGGCTACAAGTATTTAGAAACACAAGTTATAAATTAATTTTGTTAAATTTTGGCTGGGAAAAGAGTGCATGGTACATGGAACCACACTCTAAGCAATTTAGCTTCCCAGATGTATGACATCCAGGAGGGGAAATACTGAAGCGGTGGTCTGTCAAGCAGGCACTGCATGATGCTGGAAGCAGAGGTCCCTGTCAGCATCCCAGCCCTGGAGATCACGGCTATGCTGCACTGCGGAGCGCAAGCTGGAGAGCAACCTGCACAGTACGCACGGCGCAAGTCCAGGTCATCATCTGCAAACATCCATTTAGCGTATCTGCATTGCTCCTCAAGCAACCTAGATACACTCAACCTATCTGTTCCCTAATTCCTTGTTAAATATAATGCTAGGCCCCTTTTCCKGAAAGGAGCTCATGGCTTGCTTCTCTGCTTTATACCCGCTTGACACCAGTGTAAGACATGAGGGGTCATGCAGTGACACGCCAACCCTGGCGGCACAGCCAAATTTGTCATCAGCCTCATGGCAGGCAACTGGCACAAACGTCCAAGCTCTCTCTGTCACTGTACTCCAGACGTCACCCATAGCCTGCGTCTAAATCACATCAGTTTAGGCTTCAATGGCAGGTCAGGCTCACACCTAAAACAGCATCTAAGYGTGTACCCCACAGTGCTGGCTACCGCGCTGGAGGGGTGTGACTCTGCCAGCTGCCAGCAAATACACACAGATGGAACAGTGGGAGAAAACTGGGAGCCACTGGGAAAAACAGACCCTCTTCAAGCAGCTGGCATTACCTTCTGCCCTGTTACAGGTCATAGGGGCAAACGTACCTTTACACAAAGCTTTAAACAACCTGATCGCTTGGACAGCGGCACAAAACAGACCAGCACCATGAACAATGTCGAACTCAGAAATATATTCAATGCCACGGATCAGCTGAGAACAGAAGCTAGCTCTCCAGGTTTCAGAATAGGCTGGTTTTGATCTTTCCTTTCAGATGAAGTTATTGTTAGTCAGAATTTTAAAGATAAAAGAAAGTTGTGTCAAATTCTTGTCTGATTCAGCTTTTATATCAACTGTATCTCCATAATCTCCATTTATTTTATATTCTTAGGGAGATAAAGTTTGAACATAATATTTCAGAAGCTTCATTGTCTTCTGCTAATTAACGGTGACTCATTACTTTCCATTCTAGATACATTTCAACCTGTCTCATTTCATTCTATCTAGAAGTATATAGCTATTATCGTGTCATTAAAAAACTTTTTGCGTGCCTACAGCCATCTCTGTTTTGAACTACTAGTATCTCCAGGCAATTCTTCCAGCACCAAACTTCAGAATCACTTTCAATAAAATTAATGGGCTTACCTTGCAACGCATACAAAAAGGAAATGCCATCATTTTGAGCATATAAGTGGACTTAAATCCAAGGAACCAAACAAATGCAAATTAAGAAAAAGATTATATTGCAATAACAGAATATAAATTATGTGTACAAAAAGACAGACATTTATTTAATAACAGATTTTAAATTCAAGACCTATGATTAATCCAATATTATGTTTCTTCTTAAAATTACTCTATACCAACTCTACGCCACTGAAATCATAATTATTCTATCTCAGCTTTCTAGAAAACATAAAAATCGAGAATTATTCCTATTAAGCCAAAGATCCAAGAGCTTCAAAAACTGACAGCAACAGATGATGTCTAAAAATAGGCAGTCAAAACACTTAACTGTGTATTTTTAGTTGAGAAAATAACTTCAGTGATAACTCAGAGATAGCACAAATTATCTCTGCAGCAGTTTCTTTTCAGACAGGTTTGCAGTTGCACTGAACCACTATCTATTAAATGACCTAGCAGTGTCCCTACATACCTGGGTTGCCTAACATTTTTTTTCCATTATGAAGATTTCTTGTGGGTTATTTTCATAAAAAGATCTCTGGGATTTGTTGCATAGTATCAGACAGGGACAGGGACTACCACTGTACCTCCACTGATTAACTTCCCACTAGGACAGGCAGGAAGGTGCACATCACATTCAACAGCTCAGCTCTCTTCTTAGCCCTTCACGCAAGGGCTTTGCTTGCACCTGGCATGCGCTACACAGCTCAGTCCACAGTAGAAATCTGAAATGAATTCAGAATATACGACTCTTTGCCTTGCTTTTGCCAGCTGGAGAATTACACTTTTCCCAGCCCAGAATCTAGGATCAAGGGCTTACTAAAACCTTAAAGATGCTACTCCAGGTAGAAAGGGAGATGAGTGAATTGCTCACATGCTGAACAGCCAGCAAAGCAATCTGTTTCATCTGTTGAAAAAGAGAGATGTGTTCAAGACTAAGAAGAAACAGAATATAGAATTCTTGGTTTAACATCTTCCCTTGTATGTCATGCAGCGCGTGGCCACTGAAAAGGCTCTAGAGCTGGAAGACAGGAACAGAACGAGACAGACAGCTTCATGGCTACAACAGAAGGATGTCACATAGAGGAATCCCGTCTTATGCCCTGTTGCCTACCAGAGACACTCGTTCTGTGGTCAGTAAATATCTTTAACCTAATGCTCAAGAGATAGGACATAATTACTGGCTCATGTGCAGCATATCCGGCAGAAGACATTTGAGATCTAGTCTTAAAAGCATCAGGCACTCACAACTGCCAAATCAATAGGGGCCATGAACGCTCAGCAGCCATGGGAGCAAGGCACCATAATCTGAAAAAAATAATATTGGCCAGTTAGGAGGCACCATGGTTTGGTTTTGTTTCTTCAACTGATCCTCTGCATAGCTCCTGGTTAGGAAGAACCCCCTCCCCAAATCAATTAGGATGGGACAGTCTCTGGTAGCAGCATTTCACTAAAGAAGAAGTGGAAGAATTTTAGAAAAGAGATTTCTCTAAATAATTTCACTATCTACATTTCTTCCTCCTCTTCTTCCACATCTTTGTAAAGTGTTAAAATGAAGGTGTAGAGAAAACAAACAAACAAACAAACAACAAAAACAAGAAGAATCAAGGATTTTTCCTCTGCCCAGGCCAGATAGCCTCTGCCTCCCATGTTTGTCAATCCAAACAGTTTTAAACCTTAGTGAACTTCTTTACATGGTTTTTACAAGCTACCTGTAGAACAGGAGACAACGCAAGAACTGTCTCACAGCAGAACCTCTGCAGCCTTTCAGAGGCTATGTGTWTTTACGTCTCACTGTGGTAAGCTAGGCAGAAATGATAAATAATTGGGAACACGCAAACCCTCCTTATTTAAATAAGTACAACTGAAGGATCCTCTTCGAAGTTACCATTATATTTTCATATGGGGTTTTTTGGACATATCTACCAGCTTTATCAAACAGAAATGAAAATACCTGATGATGTTTTGCTAGAGGGTCTGATAAAAAGACAAAATCACAAGAGAATCTCGATCGAGGGGTACCCAGCACTCCAAGCTCCTATCAGTTCTGGAGTTCAGCATCATGCATGTGCAAAGCTTAAACATACCAGATGATACTACAAAGCAAATTCCATCAAAAAAAAAAAAAAAAAAAAAAAAAAAAAAAAAAAAAAAAAGCCACTGAACAGATGAAATCCTTTAAGACTGTTCCCAGATCTAACATTGCTGTTCAATATCTCTGTATCTTTCTTCTTGTTAGGGTAATCATAGTAACTGTGTTTTTCAAAACTAATCTACCATTTTTACTTTCCAGAAACAACAAACTGTAACTAAAAACATTTTCCCCGTAGAATACATGATACGTTATGAGGAATATGGCTGACCTGCTTTTTAAAGATGAGTGCATGCCCCATGGAATTGTAGCACAGGCTTTTGAAACACAGGAATTGTTTTCAACCAAGATAATTGATCCTGTTTTATTAGAAGAAACATTGATATAATTTATATAATGATTTAAATATTTTAAAATCATAGATATAAAAGACAATAACATGGTTCAGGCAAGGAGCAGGGGTTTCTTGTGTTCTTATTTTTCCCATCATTCAGGAAACGAGCTAATGTATTTTTCTTTCATTGCAGTGTTGTAGCATATTTCTGCAGTTCTTACCCAGCTGAATTTGAAGTGATCTAAGAAATAAGACTTCCACCTGTTTCAAAGGGTATTATGCTATAGTCAGAAGCAGCTTTAAAAACAAACAAACTAGAACAACAACAAAAAAAAATACCCACTTCTCCAAAACAGCATTCATTTTTCTGAACTTCTGGTTTTTATCCCACTGTTTCTACTTAAAACTTTCTTTAACTGAAATAGTTCGTTTCATYCCCTGAGATTTACAGGCCTAGGACACCCAAAGAAATAACTGGGCACATTACCTTCTGCTTAGTTTACTAGCCTGCCTACATTTTTATTAGCCTTTTTAATCATTCATGCATACCTCCCTCTCCTTTACCATTCTAACTTTCTACACCTGTCCCTCAGTTAACGACCACCAGTGCTAACAGCCTCACTGTGCAGAGAGCCAGCTCCAGCTGAAGTCAGCCTTTCTGCTGAAAGCCTGCAACGTCATACCGAGTTTGTTTTTTTGTTTTGTTTTTTAGATCTAATTTGTTGTCCACTATCACCATCTGGAGAATAATCTGAAGCACTACAAGCGCTAGGTTTGACACTACATATGCATTTCAGATCCAGCAATGCACTCACACTTTACAATGCATTAATACACTAACACTGTGCTCTTTGCATATCCCGAATTCMTAACAAATTCAGTAAGGGTTTGAGGTGGAAATGGAAAATAGGATCAATCTCATAGGGCATATCTTGCAGTGGAGTATTAAAAATATATATATTTCCGCACAGCATTTTATATAGTGTCTAACTGTTTCCCAGAATTTCTGTGCCCTAAAAAAGTGCCATCCTTGTTATATTTAGTATTAGTCATATGAACTCGTAATAGAATTTCTAAAATCTCCTTATTTCCTTATGGGTTGGGACTGATTATACAAAATACTTCTGTTTCAACATAGGAACTTTATGCAAAACAGTCAAAATATCTCCCCACACAAGGACCAAATGTGTAAAAACTGCATAAACCAAAACCTTACTTTCTGTCAAATCTAATCTAGTAGCTGTTAAGTCTCAAAAATAAGGTAAGAGAACTAATTTGGATATCCTAAGGGCAGCTACAAATAAATTCTTTCTACTCTAGCTCTTCCCTCTTGCCTGGATTTATTATCACAAAGCTTTAGTCAMGAAATATGGAGCAGGATAGTTGAAGGCAACAACTTTTACAAAAATACGGACAAAATTTATATAAAAGTTGCTTGTAAGACTTCTATATTTAGATTACCACTTGAAGATCTATATTTTGCATATCTCTTCCCTTGCATGTTTTATGAAAACCATTTTATACATGTACTGCCTTGCCATTTTCACACACTGTTATTACACTGCAACTAGCTTAATATTACTGCTTTGTAGTCAGCCAATCCATTTTGTTTGCTGGTTACAAATCCTGTCACAATAGTACTAGTGTTAAGAAAACACAGCTGACAAAAACAAAAGAAACCCTTAACCTCAGAAGTAGCTTTATTTCTTAGGTTACCACGTATTTTATATAAAAATAATATATAACTCATGGCTTACCCTCCCATAGCTCTCACTGGAAGTTAAATCTCAGGTGACTTCCGAAAAAAATGTGGTAGAAAAGCACTTACAAAAAGAATCAACTATATCTAATTTTCTTCTATGTTGCCCAAATAATAYGTTCTATACTTGATCTCTGCTATTCTTTTCCTTAAACCACCACTATTGGCATCCCAGGAACAGCCAAGCTTCCSTAACTAGTTTATTCTTATGAGGTATTCTGTAGCTCAGTGCTACTTTGCAGATTGAATTTTGTACTATTTCTGTGATGACAGAAATAAGTTTCACCTAACCAATAACAACAATTACCTTCAAAAGGAAACAGTTTTGAAGCTGTTGTAACATAATCTGGCTACATTCTCCACTGGTAGGTGAGACTTAGCTAGGAGCGTAGTAACATGCGAAGCTGTGTAAGATGCATGGTTACTTTAAAATCTCTGCTGGAGCTTTACTACCTAAATCAGAATTAATTCTATTTTATTTGTTGGCCGTACTGTGGTCATCAGTTACCACAGTTATTTATAGTTTTAAACTTACTTCAGCAAAAAAGAAATATTCCTGGAAATCGCTGAAATTTTTTAGAAATATAGAGATAGATGGCTTTTTTTTCCTCTTAGCCACAGATTTACTTTCTCAGCTTTGGATGCCAACAGAACTCGCTGTGAAATTATTTCCAAGCCATCTTAGTCCACTCCTTACCCCTGCTCTACAGTTAACATACACAGGTAAGTATCCTCCACCAGTTAGTGAAAAAAAATATTGTGTTTAAAGATGTGGCATCCCCAAAAACGATCTGGAAAGAATCACAGATACAACTTTATATATAAATTCTCTTGAGGATTTCAATTTAGAAATCTTATTTCATGACAGAGATAGTTACTATTTGGCTCTCACATGGCTCTTCTGAAGACCACCATAAACTCAAGGCAGAATCCCAACAGTGAAATGCTTCAGAGCAGTAGAGATCAGAATGAGCCTAAAAAAACCACCCAGAAGAAAGGGTAACAGTATTGTACTACAAGAACAACAAAAGTTAAATAATGAGTATGTACCAGGGACGTTTTCATATTAACAAGAAATGGAAAAACTGCTRGAATGGTTCAGCATATTATRGACCCAAATGCACACAGTAAGTCTTCCCAGGGATTTAATCAAGTTAACAGAGAGGGRAAAAAAAGGAAAGAAAAARAAARGRRAAAAAAAAGGAACTGCAAAGGCAGAGCGTTCATACTAGTTCAGAGCACTCCTTTTGTTACAGGGTTTGATTTATCCCTGCCCTTTCAGGAAATTTACTTAYTGTTTTTCTGTAAATATTTCTATATTTATATTTATATAAATAGAAAACAAAATCCCAAAATGGAAGTGATTTCRTTTTTCAGTATGAACTCTGGAATGCCTTATTGCCATCATATTTGACCGAGGTAACAGAGAAAACATCCATTCCCAAAGTTTTGTAYGTGTTTCTGAGGGTATACCAATGTAAAGAGGAATTAGCACATCAGCAGCAAAAGTTAACTGTCTCAACAATGTTACTAGGAAGTTCTATCATAACCTTACAGTCACTTCAAAAAAAAAGATAATAATTACTATGAATGGTAGACAAATGAAATGAAGACATTCTTGCTCAAAATCATATTCCATATTGTAATAATGAGGTGTTCCACAACTGACTTTGTGTTTTTATAAGCACTGAAATAGATTACAGAAAGCTCAAGTAAATCTACACATTTCTAAAGGAGTCCTAYTGATTTCTTCTAAAAAGCATCTCCAAGCTAGAACTCTATGAAACCTCAGAAMAAAAGTGTACAAAGTGAAGGTTGAAAGATTCATACTAGATGCGTAAGACTTATCATGATATCTTACAGAAAATCCATGTCTGAGCCTTACAGTATTAATGCACTTCAGTCGTGGGCACCTCAAACGACCCTTGACCAAAGCCACTTACCAGTTAAATTTCTCTGCARTTTAATTTTGCATGTTTTGCTAATTCTACTGCCTTAATAGTATCAACCCAATTGATCTGTACAACTTGATCATGTACAAGCTGTAACAAGACTATCTCATGCAACATGGACAGAGAGAGGTCAGGAAAACATCTGTGACCTCAAGCAAAATCCAGGGAATAAATCTGGTGAAATGTTTCTGCAGCCCAGAGACATATGTTAAGAGGTCTAAAGCCTTGCAATGTGAATATATAACTCTGGATTAATGGAGTAGATTTGTGGACTAAATACATACCACACCTCCAAAGAACAGCACACTGCCATTACCTTTCACTGAAACACCTGGAAACACCAAACACAACTGGCATAAATTGAAAYGAGATACTCCAGCAGGACATAAGGAGATTTTTTATTTATTTACTTGTTCATTTAAGTTGAGGACATTCAGGCAGTGGAACAGGTCGCCCAAATAGGATGTGAAGTCTCCATCCATAGACATTTTCAAGGCTAGACTCTACAAGTTCCCTGAGCAGCCGAATCTGATCTCAGAGCTGACCCCACTTTGAGCAGGAGGTTGGGCTAGAAACCTCCTGAGGTCCCTTGCAACCTGAATTATCTATGACTTTATGAACTAAAAGCTAGACAGTCTTTTCAAGAGGAAAATTAATTCTTTTCTGTCTCAGTCTGAGATTTACACTGTTTAGTGGCATTAGGCTCCCTACATTTGAAGCCAAGTCTTTCCACCAATTGCTTTAAAATGTTAAGTTTCTRCCTGTAGTTTCAGAATTTTCATTAAAGCTCTGAGGAAAGATACCTTTAAAGTGAGGTGAAAGTTAGACTAACAATTTAAGAACGGTTTTATCAGTCGGGCCAAGAGTATATTCAACCCATGATCTTGCCTTTCACAGGGATTAAAAGCAGACATCTAAGGAACAGAAATCAGACATACATGGTACTTCCCCTCAAATATTCTCTGAGTCCCAGACAACTTGCAGCTTAGAACTGGACAAGACAGAGGTTTTATGYATTCAGAAGAAATGTAGAAGAGATTTCTCTTCCAGGATTTGTTAAGCTCTCCCCTTAGCCCACCTGAACTCTCAGCATTTACAGTATCCCACAGCACGAAGCTCCACAGTCACTGAACAAGGAACCAGATCCTTGCATTTGCTTCATGTCTGCCTTATCCCTCTATTTGATGGCCCCTTGTTCTCATATTGGAAAGGGCAATAACAACAGATTCCCTACCTACTCACTTCATACCATCCATAAAATCTCTATCATATCCTGTGCCCCCCAACTATGTCTTTCTGATGCTGAAAATTTCCAGMTCACTTAATCACTACAAGTACAGAAGCTTTCCCATATGTTTGATCATCTTAGCTGAACTTTGAATGCTTTCTAGTTCTGCTATATCCTTTTTGAGAGAAGAAACCAGAATTTGACACTATATGCAAGATTTGACCAAATAACATGTTCRCATCCTGGTATACTAATATCCTCTATTTTATTCTCTATTCTTTTTTCTTTCAAATTCTTAACATTTGATTTGCTTTTTTGACCATTACTGACTTCTATCCTACATCCTCCTTGCTCCTGAGTAATATTGCTTTGCAGCTATGATTCTTTCATTTTCAGATGCATCACTTTRTATTTATCTATGCTATTTTTCCTACCCTCTTATTGCCCATTCACTGAGTCTCTTAATGCTCCTATCATTCCAAAGTTGTTTCAACCCACTGGCACATACCATGCTTACACAAATATAACCTGTCTCTCAGGTATATTTTCTGCAGGACCCTACCACAGTATAATATGCCTAAATAGCTTTGGGATCAGATTGGACTTGCATCTCTTCTACACAGACAAATCTCAAGCATCACTGTGCCCCTCTTCATYGCAGTCAGGCCCTGAGTAAGTGGGAATTGTGCAGGTAAGCAAATGCCTAGCATGGGGTACAGAACATTGCTCACCTGTTCAAAAGCCTTTAATGATTCGAACTTGAACAGCAAATGGGAAATATTAGAACAGCTTTCTGTCCAGCTACAAGAGTAGCCAGACTAGCTGGTGATCAAGTCAGAAAGGTGATGCCTACGTAGCACAAAAATGTGTGTCAGAATAGCATTCTGAATTACAAAGTCAAAATAATCAGCAACATTGAACTTTCTGTGTGGTTATAAACTGATGTAAGATTCAAGTTAAAACTGAGAAGTTGTGAATTAATTGCTTATTTATTATAAGAGATCAATAACAATAAAGAAAAAGCAGTAACTTAAGTGTCAGCTATAAATATTTTCCTTCATTAACATAACATTCTAGAAAAATACATGCTGTGCTACCACTCGTGATACTCATACATTCATTCTGAAGTACTGGGAGAGAGGAGTAGCAATGCCCCCTTGTGTTACAAGGGAAACTAATCACAAATCCATCATCATTCCTCGTGTTTTCCTAAATGACATATTAAAGTGTTCCAAAGAGCAAAAGTATTTCAATGCTTAAAACCACGCATGTGAATAGACCTCCACTGTCTGACAGATGAGCWTACGAATTACTACAAATATACTACATAGGATGCTCTCAAAATGCTTAAAAYGGTAAACTAACCCTTTCATTGTCAAAATGTTCCTTCCATCTAAAATTAGATAACTCATTGACTTTATCCATAGCGATTAAATGCAAACATTGAACAAAATCCCCTGCCAATTCCCCTTTTATTTCTTTATCTCATCTATCTCAAGTGTATAGTCAATAAACTCTATTTTCAACATGAAAACTGTTATTAAAAGACCATATGAATCAATTTAGGTAGTCCTCCAAATACAATTGTTCAATACAAATACAAACTTAAATGCCAGCCTTGAACAGTGTTGAACTGAAGATAAAACCAGATTCAGACTCAGAAACAATGAARTGCTGGCCTTGCAGCCAGCAAACGAAACTGAGAATGGAGCAACCAAAAACTTAGAATACTAAGCACACTTGAAAACTGAAGTTGAGATACAGAGTTTGAAGTTGCATTGCAATGCCATTTCAGAATTTATATGGCAAGCTAGACATGTAACTTCAAAGGCTGCATGACAGCTTACTACTACAGGTTTTGGAGCTCCCAGTAATTTCCACCATCGTAATTCTAATACATGAACGCTTGGGGCTTGTCTTCCTTCCCTCCAGATGAGCTTCCTTGTTTCAGCATTTAATATTTGGTTTCTGTCTTGGAACTCATCTCTTTGCAACTCTCTCTTAATCAGCTCCCTAATAGCTTCTTCAGGCCTTTTCTTTAGCTTAACATCAGATTCTAATGCTTTTCACAAGTCTTTCTCCCAGCACTTGAACAAGAAATAGCCAGAGATCTAAAGCCTTTTTCCTCAATCTGTTGCATAAGCATCTACAGCCATCCCAAACTCTTCTGTAGAGGGAGAGCTCTCTTTGGCTATGACCAGAATTTACATGACAAAAATTGCATGAAGATGCACAAACAGTGAACAGAAGAATTTTGTAACAGAAGTGGGGTTTTTAAAACGGCAGGCAATTACTTTCCAAATTTAAATCCGTGATCCACCAACCAGTAGACACAAACGACACTGATTAATATATATAGGATTAATGTCTAGAGACTTTGTTAAAAAAAAAGGGGGGGGGGGGGGGAGGAAGAAAATCACCTTAGATTCATAACAAATGGAAACAACCTACCAGTCTTGGTAAGTGGTGATTGCAATACTTGGAGGTGTCAACAAAGGCAGAGTTGTTGGTCTAGAGATAATGTCTCTGTCAGGCGTCCTTGCTTTTTCTGCTTGTCTTTGGGACAGTGGTGGTAACTGCAAATTACCAGAACAACACCTTCTTCCTCTCCAGAGGTCTATGCCCAGAGCATGACTAGAACTACTGTAGGATTTACTCAGCCCACACTCCAGGTAATCCAGTGCATTCTGAAAAGTCAAAAAAGCCATTGAAGTTGTGCACACAAATGATTTTCTCAGTAAGAATATAAAACATTCAATGACATTGTTCTGCAATCATAGCCACTCACAAAAGATAACTGTATTATGAAATCCTGGCAAAGTTCTGACTGCACCACACTGTTATTTTACAAAGTTTTAATTTTCAAATTCATTCATAACTTTCCTAAACTAAAATCAGCATCTAATTCTGAACACTTCCATAATCTAAGTCGCTTTAATGTTATGTTAAATTCCTAACATTTTATTTTTTATTTTTTTWAAAGCATTCTATTCAATGTTCATCCAAAGAATCATTTCTCTGCACACCACAAACATATTGGTTTTCCACCTTTTTTCTGATGATTCTTCAGGCAGAGAGAAAGGTGCCAGGAATACTGGACTTGGCCATCCTGAATCATCAGAGCTCTTCATTATGAAGAATTCCCTGCCAGACTACACTAAATCTGGTATTCCTAACAGAAACAGCCTCAGAAAGTTTTTCATTCTTTTGATATAGTTTTTCTTTGAAGAGTTTCCACTGATTTCTAGTTCAAAGTATTACCATGATCACGAAGCTGTCTGTCAGTCCTCTCAAAGCCAAGCCAAGTGAAGTATCACTGCAAGAGGGTTGTTGGTTTTGTCTTGCTTTGAGAATTTAGCTAGTCCTCTAAATAAAATTGTTCAATACAAATGAGAATATTTCTGTACCGATATGCTAGTACTAGCAGCTGGAAGGTTACTAATAATAAGTGTGTATATCTATAGCAACCCCTCACATTTTTCATCTTCTACCTGCTCCTGAGTTTTGATCTCTGTCCTGCTCTCTGCACCCACTTCGCAGCATCCCAGCCCCTGCGCACGTCTCTACCAACAGTAGTCACCAGGTCCTCCCCCTCACCTCTCCAGCCAGCACAGTCCTGACGGTAAAAGGATCTAGCTGAGCTCTGAGAGAACACATCATGAGTGACAGCTGGTGACTTGCTAACTCAGAAAAATAAGTAAGTTGTCTAATTTTCTGTAATCAGTTACAGGTCCTTCATGAAGACAACTGCAAAGTARCATGCATCCTCCATTGTCTTGTAGTTCCTAGTGTAAAGGACACAGGACTATTAAAGAGCTCTGTGATACTGTCCTCCCTCTTATCTCATGAAGGACTCTCAGCATGGGAATGGGAGACAAGACTGATGGAAGAACACTACACTAACAGTTTTCTCAACTTTGTCTGTTTGCTTGCCCCTCCCACAATCACGTGAAGCATCCACATAGGAAATAACATGGCCCAAAGCTGCTTTACTCCTTGATTATAGCCTGAAGTGCTATAGGAATGTTGGTCCAAATTCATGAAGTTATTAAGGCATCAAAATCATAATGACCTACATAGGAGCTTAAATATTTGGCATGCTGTGCTTCCATAAATATGCTCGAGATCTGCAGTGAGCTAAATCCTCTCCCTTTTCACAACTCAAAGCTGTCCTCAGGTCAAAAATACTCCTAGGAACCCCAAAAGGGAAAGCCTGTCTTCTGTCAGGGGATCTGCGTTGACTGGCCCTTATTAATACTCTTTAGAAGACTGCTTAAAAAAAAAAAAAAAAAAAAAAAAAAAAAAAAAAACTTTAAGGAAATACACAGCAGAACCACAGTGTTCTAACTCCCCATTAGATTTCAAATGCCTGCCTTCATTACGATCAGCATGGACAGACTGGATTCTAGCAAACCCAATATCACATGCCCGCAAACTGACTATGAAGCAGTGTAACACACAGTCTGAGTGTTATGGAATCACTTTTCTGTTGAAAGGCTGCTATAAGACACAAACCACTAGGTTCAACTTCTCTGGTGTATTTTCATATGCATTCCAGGTGGTTTTCCATTTTTAGATAGACCAAGTTGTGACAAACAAGACAATTAATGCTGAGGTTATCATGTCATCATTACAAAATGATTGCCATCATTTCTCCGGAGAATTGGAACTGGAGCATATTTAATAGGGGATTATGATGATGATTAGCAAGTATAGTAATGGAATAACACTGCATCATCACATTAGGTGTTCAGCAACTACCGTAATGAGAGTTGCTGAACACTTAYAAGATGTATAGCGCATTCGCAAAGTCTGGATCCAGAACAGAATTCACGTAAGGTATAGGCATGTTCAGTCCTTGGTGCCTGCCTTTATTACACTGATCAACAAAGAATATTAAAGTACATGCTCTGCATAAGCACCACAAAAAGTTTAGGGAGTCTTGTTTGGTTGGTTTTTTAACGTGTGGTTTAGCTTCTGCTTGTTACATAAGCTGGAAGCAACTCTAGGGAAATCAGAGAGTAACTAAAAAGCAGCACACACTGTTAAGAATAAACAAACCTTTGATTTGATTTTCACAAAGTATTGGGAAAGAAATGAAAAAAGCCTTTTTAAAAACTTACCTCATCTGCAGTTACTGTCATGACACTTCTGCTTTTCTTCATTATAGAGACGAAAGTGCACCCCTTTATAAGAACTGCTCTTGTTCAATCCAACTTCTTCAGAGGGGCAAACTGAAAGAAAAAGTAGTTGTGGTTGCGCTTTGGAGTAATAAACTGTTTTTCATAACAAATTATGCAGCTAACTGCTAAAATCACAGCTGATTTATAACTGACAGTTCATTTTCATAAGACATTAGGCAGCACATGCGACATATGTATGGCACTCTATCAGCAAAAGGATAATTTAATATTTAGTAAAATCTTGTTAAATTAATCAGTATTCACAAAATCAAACAATCTAAGCCAGCCTTGAAATGTGTCTAGTAATACTGGATCAAAGCTCAAGGGTTCTACTTACAGATAATTTTTTTGGTTTTTAAACAAGCCCTTACTCAGAAGTATAGTAYAGAAGGCCTCGGGGAATCTCTTGAGCTAGTTCTGATAGAAGTCAGTCAAAAAAAATAAAAGATTAAGAAGAGGAACTGTATTTGCATTCGATTCTAAGATGTAATTGTAACTCACAAACATAGGTTATTTATTAATAAACTGGCACGTATACAACACTCCAGCCATAAATTCTGGCCTTCTGTAGAGGGAGATACTGCAGCCACTTTGATTTACACAAGAGTACTGAGAAGAAATGAAATGTAGCCAGCTAGCTGAAGCATCACAGGAAACCAGCACACAGGACCCACAGGCCTGCCAGGTGCTGCCAGGGCACCCTGCTCTTTCTTGTAGTGGACTTAAGTGCTTATGAAAAAATACATTGGTGGCTATAAAGACAGAACACTGAAATTTTTTTCCTCCAAAGAACAGGGAGAGCAGTAGTACAACTTTTTGTGGATTGCCAAAATGCTCTACTGCATTTTAGAGGAGCCTATCAAGAAGGTCCAAGACTTCCAGTAGTCATGACTAAATTATCATTAAAATTTGAATCATTCTTTCCTTGTGTCTTAACYTGGAAGATATAACACCTGAGACTACTGACATCTAGGGAAAAAAAAAAAACATCAAGAGGCTTACCTGAAAATTTTACCCATATGTATTTCCTAATTCACAYAATCTTCTGTTACTGGTAAAGAGTTTCTTTCTACTACTCACATCTTCAAGAAAGAAACTTTATCCCAGTTGGCTAGTTAAGGATTAGTAATAAGGAATGCCTAAAAGTAGTCAAGTTTGCATTTGGTATCAGACTACAAAGAAAGTATTATTTCTATGGTACTGTTGGGTCTACTYCATTTTGCAGGAATATATGCTTTAGGTAGTGTAGGAGATATATCTTTGCACCAAGCTGACCTAGTTCTTCCACTTGAACATTTTAGTGCTCAGTGGCAGCATTTTTCAAAAATTACAGTAATGCCTCTGTAATTTCAGAGCAGTGAAGATTTATCCTGACAATATGAATTAAGTGTCTGAATCTAGCAATTGACAGCAGTGAGGATAAAACTATATGGACGCATGTCCGCTTGTCCTACACACTTTCTTAAAAATAGCTATTCAACTCATCCAGTGTGAAATCCGCTATTTAAGGAATTTCCAAAAAGACATTTTAATGTTCAAATTCTGGTATGATTTGCAATATAAGACATACATTTCACCATGTCAGTGTTTTCCCCACACATTTTGGCTGCTACATGGGCCAGTTTAAAAGCAGAGAGGATTACATGACAAGCAGATTCACCTTTTTGCCCCTAAAGATACTTCCTCCTGGAGGAAGCCTGAAATGCAGTCACGGCAGGGCCTGGAAGATTACATTCGTGCTGACCATGCAGTGCTAGTTCTTTGGATTAACAAAGGATTTTGGCAAGCACAGCTGTTAATCAAGCTGCTTTCATACTCTTCACTTCCCCCACTCTTCTAGAGGCCAAGACACAAAGATTTGGAGATAGGGAAAAACAAAACAAAACTCAGTGAAACTGAGACCACACAACACATTCTGCAGTACYGTACCTGCCTCTTCCTAACTGTTAGGTACAAGGACCATGACATACATTACTGGGGACAATGTTTTTCCTAGCAACAAATTGCTCCTCGTTACCAGTTCAGCAGAACCTAAAGATGATCAGAGATAAAAACAGAAACACGAACAGTGAATTAATAGAGAAGCTTTACTAAGGAAAAGACTGGGATGAAGGAGATTATCCGATCACACAGATACATCATTTGTGAGCTGGGATAACATTCAAACCACCTAATTCTCTTCGGGGATCATCAGAACTTCAGAGGGTAAAATACATGCTCAGATGAGGTGACAGTCACTCAAAAAGCAATAATTTCAGGTCTAGCTCTTCTCTCACACAAAAAAACATAGCATCTTACCTAAGAATTGGAAAATGTACAGAATTCTCATACGAAAAAATAACTACATGCATTCACCTCTGGTCAAAGGCAAGCTGAGATGAAAATAGCAATTTACAACCAATACCTGAACAGTCATGGCTTTGTATTTTACCTTAAACAAAAGAAGYAATTTTAAAATATTAAAGCAATACTTAGCCTTCAGACTGCTAAAAAGGGCAACTTACTTGCATCTAAGTAAAGAGAGCTCATGGGCCACTGACTATACAGCATGGTGACAGCACCGTACACACTAGGACTATTACACGTATGGCATAAACAAATACGTGTTATGTTTACAAGTGGGAAATACAATAAATAAAAGAAATACTAGTGAAATGTTTCTGCAGAAATTGTATGCTTCTAAAAAYTACTGTTTCATTAATTTGACCATTTTTGCATTGTCACACACACAAAAACAATGCATTGAGCAAGTGAAGGATGAACTGTACCTTTCCTCCCTTGACCAATTTTGGCTCTAGGCTATCTTTTCCTTTACTGAACCCTAAACTTTTAGCTGCATGACTACTATTTACACGTCCAGCTACTGATATCACATTCGCTGGGAAACACATACCTAAGAATTTCCCAAACAGCCTCTTCCACTCTTTATTTAGTGAGCAAAAATAAGTCATTAATTTTTTGGTTCCATTTTTCCATTTCCTGTGAACAGAAACACCTAAACCAGTCTGCAGAGCTTATGGCAGCTCCATGAAATTTGCTCCCCTCTAGGAAAGTTGGCCCATTATGATATTTATGAAGCGCTGAAGTCTGGAAGACTAGTGGTAGACTTTCTAGCAGTACATAACACAAAGGTAACAGCACCTCTTACAACAAATGCCTGTAACCTGGAAAACAGACCCAGAAAAGGCAGAACTGTGAGAGAGAAAAAAATAGATTTATTTCTATCTGCRCAATTCTCACATGGATAGGTTTGCTACAGAGGTGCTAACAATCTACTAATATCATCCAACTGGAGAAGAACTGGCTACTTCAGCCTGTCCTCTTTCAAGACTGCTCTAAGGTGTAGCTGTAATTGGCAACCTGTGAATTACAAATTAACTCTTCAAACTAAATCTGAACTAATCAGCTATCTTTAAGCAGTCAGGCACCTGTGCAAAGTAATAAAAATGCAAATTTATCTATAATGTAAATTGAACCAATTATTTTTAAAAAGAAATGCTATACACAGGGTACTCTTTGTACATATTTGGGAAAGTTCTGTCAAATTGGAAAAGTTCTGTCAAAGACAGAATACTGCAGAGTCAAACAAAAAACTTAAAGAGAAACATCTCTGCCCATGTTACCACCAGTTAAATTACCCTTGTTAACATAATGTCTTAACATTCATTAGAAGGTTTCTTACTGAGATATTTCCAAGGTTAAGAGGATTGCAAAGACTCATCTTTTCTCTGGCAACCTAATCATTAAAGCTGAGAATAACAAAGTTAGTCTATTCCAGAAACACCAGTAACTCTTTCATTTCCAGGAGAGGTGCAATTATACTGTTACTGTTCTTCATTTGCTTCAGTTATAATAGGAAAATCAATACTAATTTGAACATAATACTAYATTGCTTACTGTCATTAGGCCTAACCTGCTCAGCAGAGTTCCAGTGAAATATAACCAATATTTTTTCACTGTTACTACTAAGAAAATATGATCGTATTTCATACAGGAAATTTTCAGGTAAATGTTAATAGCTTTGGCAGGAGAAAGAATTACAAATAAACTATTCTCTTTACTATGCTAATGGGTTTTAAATGTTATATTTGTAAAACAGTTTCTTTACTGTTGTGGTCGAGAGCAATTAATCTAAAAATCATTTYTGACAGCAACAAAAGATGAGGCTTAACAATGCTACCTACAAGCACATACAGGATTTCCAAGGTAATTACATCCGAAAGTGAAGCATACTATTAAAAGGTGCAATTTATACCTGTCTTGTTCTATGTGCAAATGACTTGCAGAGCCTCCCACTCCACAGAGTGGAACTGAACAGCATTCAGAGAGCCAAGAACAGTTATTAATTGTGCTTAAAAAAATCCATCAGTTTAAAAATACAACAAAACCAATAGTGCGACAAAAAAAGCACATAATACAAATTTTCCTTTTTATGTTGGTTGGTTGCCTTTTTTTAAAAAAAGAGACTTCATGTTCCCTGTGGGTTTTTATTAGAAAGGGGCATAATTTACTAAGCCTTGCCGGTTTGCATAGATACTGAAACACTGTAGATCAGGCAGGATTAGCATGTGCTGGATGGACTGTGCGGGGAAACTTGCTTACTGTGTCACATGAGGACTTGCCTCATGCCACTGATGCTATTTCTTACTTYCCTAAACTCACTCAAATACTGCTTCAGTCAAAAAAGCTCCCACATCCTCAAAGGAGCTCTCTTTTCAGTTTATAAGCAGAGAGAGAGCCCCTTACAAACGGAACATTCTTAAAACTTGCAATTTCTTCCTTTGAAACACCTCCACCTTCTAAATAATACTGGGAAAAGATGAAAATGTAGAATAAGAATTGCAAGAGGTTCCTAGGGAACCAAAGTAATATTTTTAAGATCTATGAAGGAGGGGACCAACAAAGCTAAGCAGAAATATTAACAGTACACAGGCTGCAAAAAAAAAGAGGCTGACAGAGAAAGCCCAAAGCATCTGCAGGGAATGCTAACAGCCTAGCTAACAGCACATCCCTCAAATCTTAAGCGTTATGCAAGAGACAAGCTGAGCTAGCCCATTTTCTCACGGCAGCATCTGTGCCTGCCATGTTCACGCCACAGGGCAGAGGCTTATCACACCAACACCACTGCTGTGGCAAGACAGGATTTGCTACCAGCTGTGTCTGGCAAGCAAGGTCTACGGGCAAGCAGAGAAGTCAGTGCAACGCTACTGCCACGCAGGACATCTTGTGATGGCTCCATGCTGAAAAGAGACTGGCTATAAATGCAGTTCCCAAATTGCCTCAGAAACCTCTTCCCATCACAAGACTAGGCAGGCATCCCCATCTCAGTTCCTCCCCAGCCAGTCACAGATCGCTGTTCTGTGAACAGACATTTACAGTATTATGTAAAATAAGACAAGGAAGCCAAAAGGTCTGGAAAAATGCCTACAAATTCCTGCAAAGTCAATGAAGACACCTTCATAAACCTCAGTATAAATAATGTTTTAATCTGGAGAATTCCTCAGCATTAGGAAATTTTTAATTTATTTTTGTCTTGCATTGCTTAGTTAGGTAAAAAGCCCATAAAAATAAAAAGAACTTCCTCTGAGTACCAATATCATAAAACCCTTTTTGCTGTTATATATTACTTCCATATAGCTTACAGAATGAACAAGGAGCTGAAAATGTCTGACCAGACACCTAGCAACATCTTCAAGAAACGGCATTTGTCAGCACCTGGAGGAGGAAGTGTGGGCTTCTGCAGCAGACAGTCGCAGGCAGGCAGGCTGGCCCTGCTGATCTCATACCCTGGCCTCACAAAAATCATGCAGGCCACAAAATATCACCCAACAAAACAATTCAGTTGCCTGAAGCAAAACCGACTCCAATGGGTAATTAGAGTAAATGCTTCAGTAGTAATAAAAGTTAAGTATCTGAAGAGAGGGTGTCCAGGGGACGGGGACAAACTCTTCTCAGTTGTCCCRTGTGACAGGMCAAGAGGCAATGGGCAGAAATCRAAGCACAGGAAGCTCCGCCTGACCGTGAGGGGGAATTTCTTCCCTGTGAGAGTGAYGGAGCACTGGAMCAGGTTGCCCAGAGAGGCTGTGGAGTCTCCTTCTCTGGAGATMTTCAAGGCCCRCCTGGATGCAGCCCTGTCTACCATGCTCTAGGTGACCCTGCTGAGCAGGGAGGTTGGACTAGATGATCTCCAGAGGTCCCTGCCAACCTTCCTGATTCTATGAAAAGAGAGATCAGGTAACTAGGGTCTCTGACCACGGACATAAATTAATAAATAAATAAGCAAAAGCAACTGATGCTCCGTTTCCACATAAGCATCTGTTCTGTGTGTCTCCTTGTACCCCTGCTTTCTCTCTTCACCAGGAAGAATTTCGCAGGTGTTTTCATAAACTTAGTATCACAGATTGCATGAAGAAGACAATCCTGCATGGAGTMCAAGGAAGGAGAAATAGAAGTCTGAGAGACACCTCTCTGTGCTGTTAAAATGAGTACAAAATGAGGTTACTTTAGGATCACACTCTCCACTTTTTCCAACAATTCTGCCTATTTGCAATATCAGTTTTGTTAAAAAAAAAAGAAATTGTAAGGATTTATTTTTCAAGGCCATTGATTTTGTACAGACATAGCAGTTATCACCCTATTACTAGGCATAAGAATAATCATTTTATGCTACAGTGCATTGTCTCAAAAATTTCACAAAGTGAAACGTACATATCATCTCTCATAATAGAGAAGTGGCCATTTACTAACAGTAAAGTTAACTGTTCGCTCAGCTAATTTTTGGATACCTTCGAAAATATTACAATGCTTTTCACCCACCAACCTCAAAGCATTCAACAAGTTAGTGAGGCCTTACAAGGACGGACACAAAGGCACAGAGCAACTAAGTGACTTACTCAAAACCACACATCAGCAGAAGCAGAGCCTGAAATAAAACAGGGAACCAGCTATACTTAACCTTGCAAAACAGTGTCCAGGAGAAAGAAGTATACAAACTCTACAGCCATAAATTAGAAAAGAGAATCTATTTTTAACGCACATCCTTCTCATAACTCTACTACTTACTATTTAACTTGGTCACATTCAGTGGTTTCAAAAGTAATCGTTAATTCAGAATCAAGGAAATTCTCCAAACATAGGGTTTGATGCTTACCAGAATTCAATTCAATTTAAAAATTCGTAACTAAGAGCATTTCACATAATGCTGCCACTTTGGAGGATAAGTGGTTCACTAAATGGCTTCACTCTTCTGAAATTCTTCTATTCCTAAAAAATTGGAAGTAGCTAAAAATTAGATTTCACAGTTTGACCTGCAAAGGTAAAGCCTGACATTTATATTATCAAAAAGGATGGTATTGCATTATTGTAGAATGCTGAACTGCAAACCTGATTTAACCCAGCTCTTCCGCACTAAAAGTCTTTTCAGCATGAAGCACTATCTGTCCCATAAAAGTCCACTGATAAAACTGACAAGCAAGAAATTTGGCTCACCCTGAGTTTCTTTGTACTGCCATGAAAATTCTGGCTCTTCTGTCCAAATTGAAAGCTTATTAACTGTAATGCACACAGATCATGTGTACTCTGTATGCACATACTCATGGTCAATCTGGAGTTGAGGAAACTTTGTCTGTCTTACATTATTCCAAAAAACATTAAAGATTTTTAATTGCAAAAGTGAATTGCAGAACTGGAAATTCCAAAATGGAGGAACATACAAGATGCCTCAGCTGTGCAAAGAATTTGCCTAATGCGCCGAACATCACTGGCAACTTGGAGAAATTATAGCAACTGAAAATGGAGTCTTRGTGGAGTCAACATTTTTATCCACAGATCAACAATTGCTAGGATTTCATTAGTCTCTGTCCCATAAGATAAGAGACATTCAACCACTGCTAAAGAGAAGGCTGGTAACTGCAATTAATATTGCTCTTTTAATCAAATTTGAATAATTTGGGATAAAAAGTAGTTCCTTATCTTTGCAGCAATGAAGCAAAAATACGGATTCGAAATATTTGAGTTCTTTTGAAAACAGGTAACGCTACTGGCCACAAATGACCAAGTCCAAACTCCTCTTTTTTTCCAGAATATAATTTTTATAGATTATCACTTCAGTAATCTTTCAAACTCACCTTAGGGCAAAAAAATACAGCACTGCTTGTTCCAATGTAAAAAAGTCCAAATAACAGCACAACACAAAAACAAATGACCTTTTTATACTACAAGACACCTCCAGAATGCTATAAATCACAAAATTGGCATAATATTTCTGCAAGGTTTCCTCTTTTGTTTGTACAATGTACTTTGCTCAGACAAAAAATTGTTGTTCCCTGCCCTGTAAGGCACAGTAGACTCTTCTTCTGGGCAAAAGAAATGCCAGCTTTCAAGACAGACGTTTCGCCCGTCCTGTACTCTCCTGCTGCAAGTAGCATCGCACGTTGGAGACCTCTCCTTGCTGCTGCTGCGGTCAGAGCAAAACTCCCTCGACCACCATGGTAGCAAGACTGGAAGCAGGGGAGCCCACCCCAGCACACTGGACACGCAGCAAGAAGCTACTGCCGCCTGTGCAGGTTGTTCAGAGCATCTGTGAACAGGAAATGGGTCTCTGTATGAAAAGGTACTGTAGCAGTGCCAGTCATGCAACAAAGTAATTACCATGGTAACGTGCCCCTCACTGTACGAGCACTTTAGAGTCACCTTTCCAATAAGGATAAAATCTTCAAACCCACAACTTTTTTACAGCACCGTAAGGCCACTGGAAGCTTTCAACACAACTCTCAGAATGATACGAGTCAATTAAGAAAAAAATTCTCTGTTTTATACCTACTTAGATGTTTTCTTTCATCTATATAAATTGCTTTAAGAAAATAAAGGTAAGGATTTTTAAAGATGCATAGCAGATTAAGAAGATACATTACTTATTATTGTTCCACAGAGCGATTACATGACCATGTTATCACCCAGTGACATGAATACTCGAAGCACATACAGTATGGAGGCGTTCTAGAAATCCTGTCTTCCAAAATTACCTTACTGAAATGCTAAAGGGCACCTACATTCCTGCAGTACAAGAAAATTCAGCTACTAGATGGACTTTAGAGCAAGAATTAGTCTCCCTGAAAAATCTAAAGTGATATATCAACATCTTTCTTATAATTTGGAGAATTTAATGTTTCAAAAAAGTCAAATATCAGCTTTTCACCCTGTTCTCTTCACTCTAATACACTGTAGATCAAAGAACTCCACACTGCATGAGCAATGGTCAGAATATCCTTGGGGTCTTTAATGCAGCCGTATACTCGTCCACAATTTTTGTACAATCAGATATATGTGGGTTTAGTTTCTATGAATACAATAAACACTTCTATTGACTTACTGCAGCCCAATTACTTTTAATCTTAATTGCTGATAGATAAAATGTTCATTCAGATCAGAATGTAAACACTTGGATGCTCTTACATTTCATCATCAATGAATATTTACCTACAGCACTAGAATTGCACATAAACCAGAAGTAACTAAACTTGGTGATAAACCAAACCAGAGATAAAACACACTGAGAAATCTATACAGGTTGTCCAATAAGCTAGACTTTCACTTGTGTATGTTTTTCAAATAAATCCAAATTGTTATGCAAGAGTGAYAAGTCTTTTTAACATTAATTTTTAACTGAAAAAGATGCAATAAACTGCTAGCTACTGTCTAAATATTTTTAAGATCACTGTAGATCATTACTCCACTAAATTATTTCTAGATTTAGCATTTGTCATTATGCAAGTAATTGCTTCACAATAACCTCATTGTTCCTAAGGCAGAAGCTACATACAGTCACAAGAATTAAATCATGAAAAAGCAAGCCTTTGCTATTTCAAAGGTTTATTATTAATTCTGCATGTAGAGTTACATAATAAGAATCATCCACATTATAGCAGTAGAGAACATCTTCACAGGAGGCTGCATGRAGCATCCCAAATCTATACACTTTGTATTCCTCAGACACCCCACACAATTAGCTGACAATYACGCTTGCAGAGTAAACAGGTAAATGTTTATGTACTGTTCTTGTAGCTGCAGTATCCTACATGTCTTGAGAAAATACTGAATGCAAATAATTAAAATACACAGATACATAAACAAAAAAAATCCTTTCCACATTCACTTGACACAAGTGTTTTCTAATGAGGCCAAAGAAAGTAACATACTCCTTTTCAAATCTATAAGCAGATCCCAAATAAGTTACAGGACACTTTTTTTTAAGATACTTTTGAAATCATAGTAGATACTCTCCTTCCAAGGGACCTCTAGGAACAGAGTGTTGTTACCTGGAGGATACATGAATCCAGAGCTTTCCTGTTGTACATTCTGGAACACGCGCTCGGAAAGATCTAGCACTGCTAGCATTACCACTTATTTTTGGTGAGTTTTGACTACTTTCTTAAGTATCACAAAACACAGAATGAACATGCATGCTGCAGAGATAAGCATTAATCATTACACAGATTTACAACTGGAGAACCATTTGCTTTTTTGCAGGAGAGAGCACACTCAGAATTCGCTTGTCCCTCCTGCTGGAGAACGTGCTTGGGATGTGGCGAGAGCCTTAGCCGTGCTGCTGCCTCTCGCAGAGCTTTCCAGAGCACGGACAGAGAGGAGACCATGAAGTGAGATGCTGCCAGCTCTCTATATGTGGGCTCCCAGAGCCCTCCCCCCACTGCTGAGTCACCTAGCTCATACATTTTAAACCTAAGCTTCCCAGTTACTATAACAACTTAATGGATTTCTTCTTGATGTTATTAATTACATTCAGTTTAATCTGTTCATACAGGATTTCGGAGGAGGCACTACATGATAGCTTCTCCTCTCCTTTCAACAGACTTTTTTGCACTCCTAACTCAYTCCAGCACTCAGATGCTCCCCCCATAAATTTTCATCCACTGAGATAAGGAAATGCTCATATTGCTGTCCTTCAAGAGCTTAGAGTTAAAAAATATTTTTTTCCTGAAACCAAGAAAGATGCCCATAATAAATTTGGGAAAGATTTACCCTCAGCTGTGGTAAATATGGTGCACAGAACAGCTTGCAGCCTGGCCCAAAAAGGCATTTACAAGACATCCCAAAAGAGAAAGACTGTGGGCACTTTGGCAGCAAAACTGTTGAGAGCACAGGCAAGGAAACAGTTTGAATATACTTAAATTAGGACTGCATTTCACRACTTCAGGGTTTTAACAGGCAGACCTCTGCTGCAAAAAATGGCAGGAAATGCGAAAAACAGGACAAATCTCAAGGTTCAGTGTGCAGAATTAGCCATTTTCCTTTTCCTTCCACAGCTTTAGTGCCAGTGACTGGAATGGTCACTGCTAAGCAAGTACGCAGCAAGAAAGGAGACAACAGTACCTGGCAAGACAGCACCAGGAGGGGGTCTCCCRTCACGCTGCCGCTGCACAGCATCCCCAGCCCGGCTGGGAAAGGTGAGCCACGAGGGAAGGACACAGGCCTGCTCCGCTCCACTCACAAGGCAGCGAGCAGTAGCAAGGGGACAAGATCTTGCCAGCAGCACTGACTTCCTGCCACTTCAGATCTGCACGACAACATTTGGCTCTAAATGCCAAATMCCCTCCACTTCCACAGGACTCCAGGATACTGGCAGACCAAGAGGACTGTCAGTCCTTTGGAGGGCAACAGATCAGAAAAGGTTGAAAAAGAGTAAGTCTGAATCTACAAAAGGCCACTTACTGTATGTCAGCATTCACTATTTACTGCTGTGTATTGACTGGGACTTATCTATTTTCCTTCCTCCACGGCCTGGAGCAAGGGCGTATCTCACCTGCATCTCTCCCACAGGTGGAGATTTCTCAGTGCTCAACTACGTTAATTGGGTTTATGAGTCAGCTTGCACAGCACTACAATGACTGCAGTCCTCTGGGGTAGAACTTTCAGGGAATAYACAGATAGTTAGTAAACGGAAATTACAATATGACATATCTTTATTTTTGAAAACGATCTATTGCATATTTGGAAAAAAGGTCCCCTTTAAAGAGTCAAGCTTTTGGTATTGGGACAGCAGAGAGCCCAGTCCAATGGAGAGCTTCAACTTCCCATAGTCCGTATAACTCCTGAATAAAGCATGCATGCTGCTCATCTCAGATTTTAGCTGTAGAGTACAGACCTGCACTATCTGCAGAACTATTGCTACACATGATTCAGGATAATTTTAACCCCACAGACATATGGAGAACACTCCTTTCACCCTCCTCTGCAGAAAAAGCAAAGATGATCTGACTCCACAGACTTGCAACAGGGAATAAAATCTTCTCTAGGTAATTTAAATCAAAAAATTCATGCAAATAAYAACAGTTTTTGTTTGTATTTATAGTGTAAAAATCTACAATGCATTTTAATCATTGAGTATTCAATGACAAATACCAGAACACGTGAAAAAACATATTTTATGCTGCTCACAATTTATTTCAAACTACTAATCTCCATAAATTTAATTACTCTGATTACCAAGTGCAGTTATTAGATACCTACAACAATTTCCTTTTTAAAAATCTATAACTGTAACCATACRTGTATTTCTGAAGTAAAAACAACATGAAGCAGCCGTAAGAGCCACATGACTATATACACAGCATTAATCCACATGCAACTTGTTTGCTCTCAAAACCACAGTATCAATAATGAAAGATAAATAGGTTTGGTTTCTTGAAAAGCTTTTATGAAGAAATTCTGTTTTATACAACCATAACAAAGTAGCTGGTGCAAGTATAGAAACAGAATAAATGTGCTCTGGATCCCTTGAGCAATGACAGGAAAAAAAAAATCACCAAACGCACATGTATTTATCCCAAAGTGCCAGAGAAGAGGTTGCCACATATCTGCAAAGAAGCAGCTAAACTACTTACTTGTGTTTTCCCAGATCCACAGCTAACTTGCAGACTGGAAAGATCTTGTACTACATACATAACAGTGGAAAACCCCTTAACCACACAGTGCACTGCAAGGTATCAAATAAAAGTTCAACAGCACAGCACTACTGGCAAAGCACTAACTTCAAAACCAGAAGATACATATACAGATGCCTCAGCTTGGYACACAGCTCATTTGCATTGCCAGATCAGTCCAGTACTTTTATCTGGCTAGAATTCACCTCATAAGAAGAGTGCTGAGAAACCAACTCAAAACTCTGATTGCCCAGCYTACCCACTGAAAGCACACTTGACAAGACACAAAAGCGCTGGAGCTTCGATACAGAGCTTCCCATCTCAGTTTGTGGTTTCTATACTCTTTACCTKTTGTGCTGGAAAGTAAGTGCTAGTGCCTGCCAACAGATCTTTGATCCAGTAAGCAACCACAACACCTACCAAATAAAGAAGCAATTAGATTTCTTCGCCCACTAAAATGGCAGAAGCGATAGCGATAACAACCCCAGGAATTACACCGCGTTGCTTCTGTATCATACTGAATTACAGTAACGGAGAGGGGGCTCTCTGCAAATGCTTTCTCTGATGCATTCAGCCCCACCAAAGAACAGGGATTTCCTAAGTGACGAGTGTAGCAGGAAAAACACCAACACCATAATCCTAGGGTGAAGGACAGAAGGAGCTGCATTTCTACAGATGAAGAAGCTTTTAGTACTGTGAGCCATTCCAAGGAGAGACATTTGGAAGGTGTCTACTACTTGTTTCTTGTTTTGTAAATAAAGCAATATTGCTCAAAAAAAAATATACAGCTAAGATCAGTTCCTGCTCATAATAAGAACAAGCAAACTCCACTAGAGTAATATATCCTGTCAAAAAAAGAGAAGCAATATTTAATCTAGCAGCACCAAAGTCATTAATAGTTTGCTTACAGCTAAGTTGCCATTTTTTTCAATAAAGCTTCTCTATATTAGTCCAAACAAATACATTCTCTCTTACTTACCAAGTTTTTTTTTTAACTTTTACTACACACAACCGAATCAAGGAATTAATTTCCATTGCAACTATGTTACAGGATAGGAGTCTTACGTGAGAGCAGTATTACTCCTGTAGACTAGTGTTTGTACATAATATTTTTACACAGATAATGGATAATTAATAAGCAAGATAAGTTGCTAACCATTAGGAAKTAGAAAGACACTTCCATTAGCATCTTATCTGTGACCCAAATTATTTTTCTTTCTAAATAAATACATGTTATTCTGTGTATTTGTCAATAGGCTCCACAAGCAAATTGTGCAAGTATTTATTTTTATAGTTCTCATGCTTGGCTTCATTTGAACACTGCCTTATCCTTGCATTTCTGAGAAGAGGCATATAAAATCTTCAATTTATACTTGAAGCAATTCATCAGGGACGTACAAACAGCTTGAAAAAAAACTGTCCGGTGGCCCAAAGAAAATTATATAAATGAATAAAAACATCACCAAAGGCACACAAGCCCAACAAAGGGGGAAACAAAGAGGRAAAACATGAGTTGATTGCTAAGTGCCAAATCCTGAATAGTAAACATGGGTGATTTCAGGATACCTAAACATTATGCATATGCCGAAAGCAAACTTAAATATCTGAAYGGGAAAAAGAAGATTACCAGCTTTGTAAAAGTACCATGCTTCTAATCACCCTGTTTATTCCAAATATTTCTCCTTTGTTAGTGGTCTTCATCCAAAGGTCCTTAAGTTTACCTCATTCATTAGGAAAGTACAGCAGTGAGGACAGATTATAACAGAAATTTCTGAATGAGTTCTAGAAAGAAAATATAAAATGGAGACAGAAAAAGCAAATCCACTTCACTCAGGCAAATTCACTTCTCCCAATCCAACATATTTGGGAAAGAAATAAACAAAAATAAGAATGGCTAGTGTTATCATGAACCCAAAATACCACTAGACATTCTTGTATGAGGAACAAAGAATTCCGTGCTATTTCARTAACAATTTTGCAAGTGAATGCCTATAGATATTGTAAATTTTACATACGAATGCCTTTTCTTAAGTGGAATGGCCAAAACAGGTAATCTTGCAACACACACAGGGACTATGAAATTTATAATTAGTATTCCTAAGCATGCTGTGCATCATATGAATGTGATTTTCTTTGAACAGAATCCCATCAAATGGAGCAGCTTCACTCTGAAGCATTCCATATGTTTTATACTTATTTTTTTCTCAAAAGCTCTTGTGAGGCTAGATCATTTTCTGTTTCTTATTTGGGCTTGTAGTTTCAGAAATGGTTACCACTGAAAATTAATCATTTTAGATTCCTCTCTTCCTGAAGTTCCTATTTTCACTATTTTTAAGCACATTTAAAAGTATCCCTGTTGCAAGGAGCTCTGTTCCAGATTTATCTTTCATATTTAAGAAGTGCTCTGGCAATTTCAGAAGATTTTTTTATACTACTTATTCAAGTGGTATGTGTTTCATTGCTTCCTCCAGCAATTACTGAATTAGAAAAGCATGAATGAAACAACTGAAAATAAATTGCAAGAATTTATTTTTCAATCTAAGCATACTGTTACTCCAATCAATATTCTGAAATCGCTTTTCCCCGGGTGACCACCACCTTGCAGGCAGAAAGCATTCAATCAACTTCAATAYGCTTGACTCAGATGTTGAGTTTTGTTAAGCAACAGAAGGTTAGAGCAGGTATCCCTGCAATACATTCTTGTCTTAATTCCCCAAGACTTTGTCTGATGTCAGCCATYGTAGAACCATCCCTCATTGTTCCCCAGAAGCACTTTGAAATAACCACTCAGGTGTATCTGTCAAACAGCTACACCTGCTTAGGCATTTTTATACTCCCTTCAAAAGTCTCTGTAAATCTTCCTTGATTTAGAAATTTTTCTTTTATACAAGAACCCACAAATGGCAGAAGAGCTTGTACATTTTTTCAGCATTAAAAAAGTTTTAGAGAAGTACCTTACTCCTGGCACTTTTTTGTATTTATTTCAAGCTACTTGGGCCCACTGAACAGCATTCTGCAGTCTCAATGGGGCATTATCAATGCAGCAACCTGCGGCAAAGAGATCACGTATTCAAACTCTTCTCCCATCTTCTGCAATCTCATACATCTTGCTTTCATGTCTCTCAACTGAAACACTCAAGAACCTTGAAGGGAAGTTGCTCAGCAGGTCGAACTGAAAGGATGATGTGGGTCCAGAGCCTTTTGGGTTTTATGCCATGTGGAAATTTCACTTCGCATCCAATACTAAAACTGTTTTTCTCATTCTGAATTTCCAGCCATGATTTTAGGTGTTCTTATGGCATAATATTCAGACCCAGACATTTGAAATTTATACAAATATTTAATTTTATTATGACAAACCATGCCATTAAACTATCAAGGCTTGCTATCTGGGCAAATTCAGCTTTTACTTCTGATCTGTCCAGGGGAAAAAAAATACTAATTCTGTAAAACTTGTACTGAGGATACATATGTTGTGCTCATTTCAGTCYCTTATGGACATTGCATATATGAGATTGCACTAATACAGTACTTTTTGAAATTGTGGGTTGGTCCTCCATTCATGCTCATTTCCAGAGAGGCACCATTTCATTTTATCTTTATGCTCAGAGAAAATTTCTCCCCCTTTTTTACTGACAYTTCATGGTTTAAGTCCCGAAACTGATCTTTATAGCTTAGTGAGCATACACTGCAGCTCCAGCAGCTCCCAAACCTGTTGTACATTGCAGACAACCACTTCATTTGAATCAGTTTCCAGAAAAACAGTTTTCCATCCCTGTCTGTGCCACCTGAGTTCACTCGGGACCTCAGGCAAAAATACAAATGAAAACTGCATGCTTATTCATTCTGGCAAAGGAAAAGCTCAACTTCATGCTTACAAATTTAGAAACATCATTATTAAAGAAAATCATTTAAAGTATACTAAGGAGAAAATCCTAAACTCTAAGCTCTCATTCTGGCCATCTTTTGCAGTGTCTCGGAGGTATCGGTGCCTTTAAAAGGCATATAACCACATCAGCAGACTACTGCCTCCAAATGCTGCCTACAAGGTTAGGTTTCTCTGTGATTTTAGGATAGCAGCTCAGCATCTTTTGACCTCCTAAATGCTATCTTCCAGCAACATTTTGCAACTTGTGCAAGGTAGGACAAGAACTGTCAGTGCGATGTTTTCAATGAAAGAACCATTTTGCACAAGATACTCAAAGCCTATGTTGTAACACAGATAATAATAATACCTGATGTTTGGTTATCTTTTTACTCTAGTCTTAGATTACCTCTTACGTACTAACCACACTCATTTAGATCTCTTACTGCTCATACTGCTCACTAACACTGCATATTTGGAAGGCATACATTTAACTGCAAACAGCRACCGTTCTCTGCAAAATCTGCTGCTTATAATACCCCTGTTTTGACCTGGTTATCAGCTGTGCTGCAAATGAAGAGCAAATGAGCACACAGGTTAACTGTTTAGCAGTTAAGTGTTGTCAGTTTAATGTCCTMAACAGGCAGCTGACTGTTTGCAAAGAAAGAATATTTTATTGAATGACATTCTTTCATAACACAAAGTATTTAGATAAAATGTCATCTAATAGTTTGCACCCTCTTTGTGCTCCCACTGAAACRTAGCCTAGACCTTCAACACAATGCACAGAAGAGGACGAAAACCTTCTCAGTGGTTTGGTATTATTAAGGACGCTCACTCCAAGAAACAAGTATATCAGCCATCTCAATTCTCTGATGTGTTGCTGAGGGTTGTTTTTCTGTTATTAGAGACTCATTTATCATATGATACAATACGTCATACACTGAAATGCTGGCATTTCATCAAATTACCTGCAGCTCAGAGGAAAACAGAATTACTGTAAGCTTTCCTGGTCAACCAACAGNAAAAAAAAAAAAAAAAAAAAAAAAAAAAAAAAAAAAAAAAAAAAAAAAAAAAAAAAAAAGCTTTCAACAATTTGAGAAGAGAAGGTCCTCTAAATTAACTGGTACTTCAGTTGTAAAAAGAAATTTTAAAAGACTCATTGATCAGTTTAGTGCTACCATTTTCAGAGAATGGAATGTAAAAAGAGGGGGAAATACCTCCGATTAGTAGTACTAAGGATTTAAAGTCTTCAACGATAAACAAAACTATGAGGATTGCAACTCTTTTTCATCAAGCTCAGCTTTCCTATAAGAGCCCAGATACTAGATTCCTCAGGCTCTGGCTTCCCCATGACACATTCCATGGCCTGGTTTGGAAGAACCTCTCATGTACAGCACAACAAAGGCTGAAACACTATGTTTAACGTTGGATAGTGCAAAGCGCACTTACAAGCAAAGTACAGTTTTATATATTTGTGTATGTCTGTGTGTGCTAAAGTTAAACCTATGTTTAGGGTCTCAGAAAGGAGCTGAACACCTAGGTTTACTCCTAGACAACGACTAAATGATTTCGTTTACTGACAAGGAATGGTCAAGTATGGCTACAACAAAGGTTAGATGGAAACCTTTACAGAGCAGAGGCTCTATAAACCTTAGAACTGACTCCACCTGCTGAGACAGGAAAGCAGTCCTTAAATTGCTGCTCGCAAGGGTGACTGGCTTACAAGAAACATCTAAGCAGAAAAAAATTTAATGGAAAGCTGGATCTTAACTCCAGCCCAGCAARACTGCTCATATCAAAAGCCCATCACAAGACATTCACCTATTTGGCTCCAACTATCATAGCTTTAAAGACTGTAATTTAACACATTTCCTAGTGTGTTAGCTGCTCCATTTCCAGGTCCAAGCTCTAAATTCAACCCTAGCCCTTTCTATGGTCCTATCTGTGGCCCAGTAACCATCACCTATTCAAGGCAAATTCTTCATAGCATTTTTTCTTCCTGGAATCAGTCTTTCCAGGCTTTACAGAAAGAAACTGTTATCAGTGCATAGTTTGCTGATCCGTAACCTTAGTCATACTGCTACTTGTTTTTGTAGCACCTCTACACATTGCAAAAAGCTAAACTCATATAAGATCTCACTCCTTTTCCAGTGGCTTTTTACTCTGTGTTGTACAGAACTCTCAGCTGCTTCTGCCCCAACAAAATCTGCTATAACTTTGCATAACTCAACAGTAATGCTGTATCATCCAATACTATCATACTGAGCCCAAACCCAGTATCTACTCCAAGCCCATTTGGCTGTCCCACAGTCTATCATAAATTGTGTTAGCTTATGCTAGCACTAACTCTTATTCTACTCTCAAGTCTTTAAGGATTTATCAGTAAAGATGTTCAGCCTATAAGACACCATACTTTAATTCTACCCCAAAACAAACCACTATTTTTCTATACCAAATAACTCAGTCTATATGGTACCTTTGGTCCACCACTGTCCCAAATCCCACACTTATCCCGTATCTGTAGCCACAGTACAATGACTTCCATCTACCTCACAAGAACAAGCTACTCTCCCATAGTGAGACCATCCCTTCTCTCTTTGCAGATTCTGCAGAACCTGGCAATAAATGTAATGTCCTCGTACCCTGCTTTCCCTACCTAATCCTATAGTCTGGCCTTACGATAGCCCAACAATCCCTAATTGCCCCCATCTTTAAATGTGAACTATTTCTTCTTCCTAGCATCATGCACCTTACAGAAACCAGGAAAAGACGTATCAACACACAAAGCAGCATCACTGCCACAGTCCCATGACTCTTCTGTGCAATAAAACTAAACATCAGCCACTCATCCACTAGTGAATGGCACCAACCCTCRTTTTAGCTACAAATGTTTTGCAAGCTCCAGGTATAACCTATGACCTGCAACCTCTCTGATGTCTAACCTAGCTCTAACCCTACCTTTAAACCATAGCCCAGAAGCAGGTAAAGGGCCTACGGCCTGCAAATTCAGTAAAATAACCATTTTCCCTGTTCAGCCTAACCAGTCTCTTCCCTTCCCTCCTTTCCTGCCTGCTCTTAGTCATGATTTTCCACTTTTAGGACGTGTTTTCTGGACATTTTCCCTTCACAGTCAGCTTTCAGCACTCTATCCACCACAAGTCCATATAATGCTAGTATCACCAAGACAGTCCTTACTTTTTCCACGCCCTGCACAGATCCTCCAGGTCCTAACAGCTCAGTTTCTCATAGCCTAGTTTCACGGCTCCCCTACCAGGGGTAAGGAATCTGAGTTCCCCCCATGGAAATGCATCAACAAAGTGGCAGGACCACACTTGATACGGTCCCRCTAATGTGGCATCTTCCTTCCTCTGCCTGCTTACCCACCTCTCTCCAGGTAAAAAAAAAAAGAGTGCATGGATTGGAAGAGGCAGTCAAATGCCATCGTGTGCATAAAGCATTACCCAGCCCATGACATCACTGACTGTAACACCAAATGCTTCAACAGAAAGTGCAAGAAATTCCACTGTAGGCAAACACAGAATAATCCGCTCTCTTATGAAGTTTCCTTGGAGCCTTATTTCTCATCTACTGGCTTAAGCCACAAAGGATAAACATTTTTGTCTTTTTTAAAGCTCCCCAAAATTGTCATCTTACTATTTGCAAAGTTTTGCATACTTCTGGCTGCTTGTACGATTTACAGAAGCWTTTTCAGGTCTAAGTCAAGTTCTGTACTTCCAGAACACTCTGACAAGTAACTCCTTCAGTCTAATCATACACCTCAGGAAAAAGGAACTTTTTAAAAAACAATCCTGAGTTTGTCTTTCAATTTCACTGCATACCTACTTGTCTTACATTCTATGACAAGTGAAAATAAAGTCTTAAACTACCTTCTTTATACCATTCATCATACTCGCTCCAATATGATAATCTAAATATGGGATAAACTCTGGAACAATCTGAGATGTAATGGCAAGCTCTGTATCTAGCACTTACAGATAATGGAATATCTGTCAGTGGAATTTTACAATCACAGAACAGCACTAACAGTAACAAGAATCAGACCTTTACTGACTGTTTGTAGCAAGCAAAGACATGCTCTCAACTTAAACATTGTATTTTTTTTGTTAAAAAAGGCTTTTAGAGCTGAAAGATATTTTAATAAAGAAATCTAGTTAAAATGTTTTACCCCAAAACAGTTAAATAACCATTCCTCTGCACTGCCTGAGACCAAACACCACAGCAGCAAAAATCTGAAAATGAAAACTGACAAATTATTTTAATTTTTTGAGAGAAATCAGAAAGAAAATAGAGCTTGAGTAATAACTTTAAATTAATATCCTTTTGCTTTAGAAGCAATATTTATGAAATGTAGACACATATTTGTTTGCAATAGCTTACAAGTTGATAAGAATTGTTCTTTTATACCATTGGTTGTTCTACTCCATCACAGTACTTTTTTTATTTTGCCAAGGCTATCCCATTGGGTTTATCCTATTGTCAAAATTATCCAATTTAATTTATTAATATAATGTCATGTATTTGATGTAACTTCATTTATTGATGCAACATGCTTTATTTTCTGCACAATAAACATTTAATTTAAACAACACACCATTGAGGTGTTTTAATTTAAACAACACAGTTTCTCAACACACCATTTTTCACTGTTTCTCTCAATGCATTAAGAACTACCACGTTGGGTATCTTTATTTCATATTTTTTTTAAATCTGGCTTCATGAGCACAATGCTATACACAGCAGAACAAACAATGCCAAGAGCRGAATATACCCCACTCACCATGTGCAAGCAGGGATCAGGCATGAAAAGTTTCAAATCATGAAACAAAAGCTGAAGAAAGTTCTGAGAATATAAAGAAGAGCAGTAAAAAGGAAATTCTTTTGTACTGCTCTGGATACTGACTGCTAACTGCTTGTTCTGTGAATAAACAAAAAAAGAAAAGAGGACTTAAAATGAGTTGCATAAATGTGGAGGGCACTTTCAAACACATGCTACAACTGCCAAGCTCATTTTCTACACAAGGCACAAAACCAGATGCACTGCAGTGCATGTCAGCAAGACTAAATTTCTTGAATTAACACAAATAAAGATTCAGCTATGTTATTACAAAGGTACCAGAGCAGCCATTGTGACAGCCTGAATGGCATGGGCAACTCCAGAGTACAATTCTTTCAGTAAAACAAATTATCCCAAATGGCCCAACCTGTCAGCACTTAAAATTGCCATTTTAGTAAAGATTTTACAATTTCGTTCACGGTTATCCATTTTAAATATGGTAATTCAATATAGTTGATTGTTATGATTTTTAAATAAGACTACTGTTCACAGAGATCATTAGTTGGCTAATCTGTTATAAGCTTCCTGATGAATAAGAAAGACTCTTGAGCAAGGATTTAAATGCTGAATAAGGAGAAGCCTACACTTTAGTTTAGTAGAGCTTAGAAATAAGTACAAAGGTTGTTGTGTGAGAACAGGAAGGACTGGCTCACAAACCTACCAACACTGGGCAAACAGAGAGGCAGGTGAGTGCCCTGAAAACAGATAGATGAGAATTGAATGAACAGAGAAGCATAATTCTGTGAAAATACTKTGAAAGTGCTGTGCAGAGTAGTGAAAGAGGAAGGAGCAGAAAGATTTAGTAATTATATTCATCATGGTCAGATCAACAGGAATGGAAAATGATTTGGATAATGAAATCTGCATCAAATATGTAAAGGGTAGGTACGGGCACAAGAAAGGCTGTCAACAAGGAAAACTTCAGTAACCAGAACCAGAAAGTACAAAGACCAAATAAAAATTTTTGCAACCTAGAAAGAGAATAGGCCGTACTTGCAAAATGTTACATCCTTATTAGGAACAGAAAATTAGAAAAGGATCCTACCTGCATATATCAAAATAGTATGAAATCAGCATTTAGTCCGCTACTAACACCCACAATACAGAATAGTCTTAGCTAGAATTTTTGTACCAAATTCAGCTTCAGTGTGTTTTTGGAAGAAGGAGCCAAGCAAGCTGAAGCTACTATTTTATTCCAGGCTCAYATATACGCATTGTGTTAGAACTGTTGGAATCTGAGTTGTCCAAATATGTGAAAAAAAGAAGATATAGGTGTACTCGGAGGACCTGAGCAGGCACATGAAAATACGAAAACAGATTAGATCACATGAGAAAGAAACAAATAATTACGACGAATAATCTGCTATATGAAGTCAATATCCTTAATACTGCACTAGAAAAGCACTCTTTGCACTAAAGCGCTTAGATTCTAGATGATTTATAAATCAGAGATCTGTTTCCAATCTGTCCACTCTCTGTGGAGCTGATAGTGAGAAAAGAAGTGAATGATGGTCTCTCTCAAACTGGTATTAAAGAAGTTCTCTGTCTCAGTTGGATTTAAAACCTGTAAGTGCAATTCCAATTTGATGATAATGCTAGATAAAAATTCAGAGCTTATTCACTGTCACTTCCTCTGGACATCAAAATTTCAGAGGAAAAAAATAAAAAGCTTTATATGGATCCTGCTGTTAAGACAAAATACAAATATGTCAGGAATTCTCTCTYCAGTACAGGTGACCTCTTGCAATATTTTATATTGAAGCAGATGGTGAGCACCACACAAAGCAAATTCCTTCCCCTATGGTTACGTTCCACGCTAAGAGCCTCTGAACAGCTCACTGCCTAACAGAGCTGATTTATCCCTCCTCAACCTTCATACCAGGGAGGCAAGAGGAGCACCCTCGTGGCTCTCCAAACCGGCACCCCACAGCCTCGCGGGAGATGCTGCCTCACAACCGATACAGATCTAACCTAGAGGGAATATTAAACTTCCATATCCCTTCTAAACTCACAACTCCCACCAGGCACCGAACTGAGAAAAGGAGAATCAGAAAAACAAATTGACTCAAACCACATGCCAGCGAACAGGATGCGTAGCAGTAAAACCTGAAAGAGAGAACGTCAGGCAGGGATTACTGCAAGGAGAACGGAGCTGGGAAGAACTGCGGCACACCCTCGGCCCGGGCACTCGCAGGTCACGCTGCACGTGCAGCAAGCAGGTTTCTGAGCCGTTTCAAGCATTTCAGCAGGGAACACCTCCAGGTGATGCATTAGGAAGCGCTCTACTCCAGACAGATTTTTAAATGAAATGTAATTTCAAGCTTAACATTTCTCGTTTTTCACAAGGTCCAAAATAAAACRAGTATTTTTAAATGGAAACGTGCTGAATAAGAAAAGAAGAGAGAAAGTAAAAACCGTCTAAAAGTGGCAGAAGTAAAATGTTTTCCACTCTTTTCTTTTTCAGTCAGTTAGTAATGCCATGTGATTCAATATGACAAAACTTACAGAGAGCACTGGAACAAGCCTGGAAGTGACCGAGATGTTTTTACTTGGTTGAAGCAGCCCAGCCACAGCACGCTGGCGACCACCCATGCCCTAAGGAAGCCAGGAGGCGCAAAGGTGACGCCCGTTGCACTGCACCACCGCAGCGCAGGGGCTGGCGGCGGCGGCAGCACCCCGAAGCCCCAGCACGTCTCTCCCACGCCGGCAGCACCGCCGAAGTTACCCGGCTGCCTGGGGCGGCGCGGCCGCGGCGAGCCCTCACGACCGGCCCCAACGGTCGGCACACCCTCGCGGCCCGCCCCAACGGTCCTAACGGCTGGCAGAGCCCTAACGGCCTGCCCCAACGGTTCTAACGGCCAGACCAACGGCCCTAGCGGCCGGTCCCAACGGTTCTAACGGCCAGACCAACGGCTCTAGCGGCCGGCAGCGTGCCAACGGCCGGTCCCAACGGTTCTAACGGCCAGACCAACGGCCCCAACGGCCGGCAGCGTGCCAACGGCCGCTCCCAACGGTTCTAACGGCCAGACCAACGGCTCTAGCGGCCGGTCCCAACGGTTCTAACGGCCAAACCAACGGCCCTAGCGGCCGGTCCCAACGGCCGGCAGCGTGCCAACGGCCGCTCCCAACGGTTCTAACGGCCAGACCAACGGCCCCAACGGCCGGCGCGCGCTAACGGCCGGCGCCAACGGCCCTAACGGCCG
>NW_028186561.1:222360-240191 GCF_003343005.1 Rhea americana
CCTCTGCAGCCGGGCTTGGCCCGCACGGCTCCTGGCACAGGAGCTGAACTTCTAGAGAACATCTTACGGCCAACTAAGTGTGAATAATGCAGAAGCCCAACATCTGGAACCTGATACTTATTTTTATCGTWGCATCGCTAGGGGCAAAACAGGAGAGGAAGCAGCTCGCAGTATTTTAAGGACTTACCTTGGGAAACATCGCCCTCAGCACCCGAAAGCTAGGCACCCCGGCAAGGTAAGGCCTGGAGCAGAGGACACCCGAGCACAGCCGCGACTGAGGCTCTCCCAGTTTCCTTAAAGGTACACTACAGTTTTACGGAAGCGAGGGTATGGAAAACCAGGTTGGGATAGGTTGCTCGGATTCACAGAAAGCTCCGTATCTTAAAGGTGTAATTCCAGGACAACAAGTCTAGTGTCTCCCCGCTAAAGCTGCCAGCCAGTCACATCACCCTCAAACATCTATGATACGGAAGCTTAGGAGAACTCATTTTATATGGTCTTGTTACAGTAGGACTTTCTGGTTGAACCTAACAGTGTCKCTAGATCTTTGGGTATTTGATATCTTTAATCAAAGGCCAAGTGTCTGRAGTAACCTAATGATGTGAAGAACTTACCTCACATTTTAAAAGAAAAATATGTTTCTTGCCTTTATTGAGGAGAAACATTTAAAGGGCTTAACAAACCAGCTCAATTCCCAACCCTCAGAATCCAGAATACAAAAATAAAATGTTGTCATTATACAACCTGTTRGTTTAAAAGTTAAACTCAACTATTTGGGTATCATGGGCAGGCCCTTGATTTTTTAAGGGATTATAGGTTACAGTYGCTGAAAAGTGAACATAAAGCTGCTGTTTTGTAATTCAAGCACCATTCCATAGCCTAGGTATCCTTCAGATTCACAGTACAGACTATACCAGATCTTGATAAGCTAATCTTTTATGTGGTGTAGCATAAAAAAACACTAGTGAATAAAATTTCCATACTACATAATCAGAAAAGGAAAAAGATTGCCATTATATCTATTCAGTTATATTGTTGTAAAATGAAAGTTAATAACTGCTTGCTAGATTTCCATGAAATATACTTAAATTACATTTCAGCGTAAGCAAAATGTATTACTTACTAATGATCAATAACAGTTGCATATTTCAGCTTTTTCCCTCTTGAAAAAGGGCAAATTTATTTCTATACATCTAGTGTAAAAAGGTGCCAGACTACTCATAGTTACAATTCAAGTGATGATTTTGAGTATGTATTATACTTCCTCTGTTACTTCATCTTGCAAATGTGTGCAGAAGAAAGGCAACCTCCAGGAATACATGATGTTGTAATGCCACAATATTTAGAGCAACTGAAAAGCATTTCTCTAGAATCACTTTGCACCTTTACAAGATACCAACTCATCTTTTCCTCTGCCAATAAAATATTGTTTCCAACATCCACTAGCCTATCAAGTCTGATGTTGCAAGAAGAAAAAAAAATGCGTCATTTTGCTTTGACAGCTCTTCTTGATGTGGATGTGGATGTGGAATCAGGGATGCTTGCATTTGGCCATGAGCTGAATGTTGTTGTCTCACATAAAAGCAGGATACCTGAACTTGGGGCAGCACGGCCTCCTGCTGAGCTTCTACAGAAATAGGAGCTATCAGCTTGCAGAGTGGCCAGTCTGATTTTGATCTCCTTGTGAGGTATGCTTCCCCACCATCCCCAGCTGCTACAGAGGAAAGCCACTTTGTGCCTTTCAGCGTTACTCAGCAGTTATCTAGGGAGAGTTCACCTCAGTGCAAGGCACCAGTAGCTGAAGTAGCCTGTTGGCCAATGCATACAGGAGCTCAGCTCACTGTTTGTCTAAAAATGCTGTGGTGGCATACTGCTACATATACTACTACCCTGTATGGATGGACACATACCCATCAATGCCAAAACACAGGTTTCCCTACACCAAGACTCACCAGACAATATGGAATGCATACATTTTGTTCATGTAACAGATGCACTTATGAAAAAAAATAGGGCACACAGGTCCCGACTATCTCCAAAAGAGACAAGTCAATTAAAAGACCAAATCTAGTCATACCTTCTGTACTTCACAGGCCATTATGTTTCACCAGTTTCTGAAACTGGATCTGATAGCCTTCTATGATGGAATGACTGGCTGGGTAGATGAGGGGAGAGCAGTGGATGTTGTCTACCTTCATTTCAGCAAGGCCTTCGTCACCATCTCCCATAACATCCTCCTCGGCAAGCTCACAAAGTGCAGGCTAGATGAGTGGACCATGAGGTGGATTGAGAAATGGCTGAAAGGCAGAACTCAGAGAGTTATGATCAGCAGTACAGAGTCTAGTTGGAAGCTTGTAGCTAGCAGTGCCCCCAGAGGGTCAGTACTGGGGCCAGCTTGTTCCACTTATTCATCAGTGACCTGGATGAAGCGATAGYGTGCCTCCTCAGCAAATTTACCAAACTGATTGATACCAAACTGGGAGGAGTGTCTGATCCATCAGAGGCTCATGAAGTTCAGCAAAGGTAACTGCAGGGTCCTGCAGCTAGGGAGGAATAACCCCATGMCCCAGTACAGGCTGGGGGCTGACCTGCTGGAGAGCAGCTCTGAGGAGGAGGACTTGGGAGTCCCGGTGGATGGTGGATAAGATGTTAACCATGAGCCAGCAATGTGCCCTTGTAGCCAAGAAGGACAATGGTATCCTGGGGTGCATTAGGAGGAGTGTCATCAGCAGGTTGGGGGAGGTGAACCTGCCCATCTGCTCAGCCCTGGTGAGGCCTCATCTCGAGTACTGTGTCCAGTTCTGGGCTCCCCAAGACAAGATAGATGTGGAACTACTGGAGAGAGTCCAGGCTACAAAGATGGTTAGAGGACTGGAGTATCTCTCTTATGAGGAAAGGCTGCAAGAGCTGGACCTGTTCAGCCTGAAGAAAAATAAGCCTGAGAGGGGATCTCATCGATGTCTATAAATACCTTAAGGAAGGGTGTCAAGAGGATGGGGCCAGATTCTTTTCAGTAGTGCCAAGCGACAGGACAAGCGACAACAGGCAAAAAAAAACGGAAACGCAGCAAATTCCACCTGAGTATGAGGAAAAACTTTGCTGTGAAAGTTACAGAGCACTGGAACAGGTTACCCAAAGAGGTTGTGGAGTCTCCTTCTCTGGAGATATTCAAAACCCACCTGGACGTGATCCTGTGCAATGTGCTCTAGGTGACCCTGCTTGAGCGGGGGGCTTAGACTAGATGATCTCCAGAGGTTCCTTCTGACCTCGACCTTTCAGTGATTTCCTTCTGCTCTGTACTGTGTATTTGACCAAAGCTTATCTCCCAAAGTCATTCCGCCTGGATCTGAAGATACAAGATCAGAGGATTCACTACTTAGCAGTCTGTTACAGTGGTTGCTCGCTGACAGCAGTAAAAAAATATGTACTTAACACTCCAGTTTGAACTTGTTTGACTTCAGCTTTCAATCAGTGGTTCTTATTATGCCCTTTCCTGCCAGACCAAAACCTCTTTTAGTATTTAATATTCTAATCAAGTTACCACTTAATCTTCTTTTTGATAAATTAAGCGGATAAAGGTCTTGCAAGTTCATCATACATGACATTTTCTCCACTCTTCAAACATGTATTTTTACAGTTTTTTTTCTAGGCCTCTCAAAACATTTCAGTACACACCTAAGGATCATATTAGCCCTTTTTTTTGCCTTTGCAAATAGAATTTTTGACTATATACAGGAGCAGTGAATAGAAGCAAGGTGATTTTTCCTCCATATACTGCCTTAGTAGGAGAGCAAGAATTCTAATGAAAATTCTAGTGTGCAAATGTATGTTGAAGTAGTGGTTTGTGAGAACTTTGCAGCATGGTGTGGTTCAGCAACCCTTTCTTAGATTCAAGATTTAATCTCTGTGTTTTCAGTTTAGGTTATTCCCATATTTCCTTGCAAAATGCATCTAAACTTTCTAGATTTCATACTGCTGGCACCTAAAGAGAACTGGTAATTTTTGAAATAAGTATAACACTGGCTAATGAATTCAGSGTCCATTGTTTTTGATACGAAGTTAAATTCTTGATTGTTGGATATAGAGAATTTAGGAGAGTCATCTCCTACCTATAAACACCGAATATATATACATATATATATATAGGCTACGTTGGGACAAATAAAATCCTCAAACCTACAAAACTGAGAAAAGCATCAGTCCATCACAAGCCTCAGATAGTGCATTGTATCATCTGACTCCCTGGCAACAAGAAAATCAGTCATCCTGATTCAGTCAACGATTCACGTACACTGAAAAAGTTCTAAAGCCTAGTAACAGGCAGMAGTGCTTTGCCCTGGAAGGAGGAGAACCTGGCCAGCACTGACGTATATGTTAGCTTGCAGCAGCCACAGACTCTGATGATCCTCCTTTCTTCACAGATCTCTGGTTTTCTGACATCTTACTTGAAACTCAAATGGTGATAGCAAAGGCTGATACAGAAAGGATGAAATTGAGAAATTCCTCGGAGCCCATGCTGTGACTGTATCACAGGCTGTTTTATTCTTATCTTCTTCCACTGAAGCTGCCAAGTCAACTTGGCATTAAATGGCAAGTCATTCATGGCAGTAAAATATTCCATTGATCCTAAGTGCTCTTAATCTGCACTGGAACTGAATACTAAAAGCTGCAAAGCTTATTCATATGCTGCTGTACTAATTTACCAAATTTACCAAACACCATTCCTGAGCACAGTTTTATTTTTTTTTTCATTACGAAGAAGTTCAAAACATCCTGAAGGACTGAAGGCCCTTAACTCTGACTGATATCCTGCTAGTCTTGTGAAAAGATTGTAAGTAGCTTACACTGACCAATACTGCATGGATGCTTTAGCCATTCACCACAGACATCTTTCAAACATACAGTAGTCAAGCAAATCCTGAAGTACTTGGAGTACATCACTATATCCAGCTAATATGCATGGTCAAACCTCCCAATTACTTTATGAGTTCACAGAGGAGCTGTCCAAAGGCCACCTACAAATGCATTTTTCTAAAGCTAATATTCTCAGCTCAGCCCAAATTTAGGGCAAGTCATGAAGATAAAACAGCTTTAGTGGCAGAGCTGAACTGATCTCCTCCTGTCATTGGGTAGGAGTCTATTCTCATTCTGCAGAGTTGGTCCATGTTTAAACTCTTGACCTTGGGATCCTCCTGCCTTACCTACATGAACTCCAGCAATGCAGGATACTACAGTGAGAGGCTCTGCAGGGGGACATCCATTCCATAGTAACGGGACCTCGTTCCTCCACTGCTGGACCTTTCGCTTATGGGGACCACCGTTAATCAGTGGACCGGCATCTGATGATACACTCGTAAGTGCCAGCAGAGGTGGCAGAGGTGATGCCCAAGTGCTCAATTCACACAGTAGCTTGGGAGTAGTTTTGCATGCATTGTTCACACTAAGCTCTCACGTACCAGTCCGTGAGTAATGCTTTTTTTTTTTATCATCTCCAAGTGACTTCTTATCATTTCTGCCCCATTCTGGTGTATGAAAACTTGACTGTAGTTATTCAGGCCTCCACTGCCTCTCAGTTGAAGTACAGCAGTGTGATGCAACTGGAAGGATGTTCGTAGCACTTTGGAATCTCCAGCTAGTATAAGGAATATTGCAGAACATCACCTCAGCAATACTGGCAACTCTACTGTACTCTACTCTGGTTATCTGCAAAACATGAAATTAAGTGCAGTGTCCTTAGCTTCCTATTGCTCTGTGCTCTGAGCCCAGCATAACTAAAAGGCTGCCAAAAGCTTTAGGATGAAGAGTATTGTTGACATCTTCCTTACTGCAGGTTAGTGGAGTGATGGTACAGCTTTCTGGTCAGAAAGCAGAACTATCTCTGGATCAAATCTGAGGATATGGAATGAACCAAGAAGTAAAGTTCTTTAGGTATGTCACCACTTACTGCTCCATGTGAAATGTACATTTCTTGGGCTTTGCTCTCTCTACTATGGAAGATACGGTGCATGTAAAAGAGGAAAGGAGAGAAAAATCCCACTTGCTAAAATGGGACACTCTATTGCATCCATTTTTTCCTCCGAGGAGACTATGAGAGAAAAAAAAAAGATTGGCAGATGTTAGTCATTTTGCTTAATGCACTCAGATACCTTGGCAGTAAATGTGGTAGGAGAGCTTGTATAGAATAGAATAAATGGCTTCAGTGAGATACTGTCAAAATAGTAAAAAGAAGATATGTTTCCCATTAAAACAGAAAGGGAGTAAAAGAAAATGTCTTTTTAGAATGAAGGTGGCTGGTATTAGCAGTGCTAAAAATGAAGGGAAGTGCAGTACAGTCCCTACTTCACTGCCAAAAACGAAATAGAAAAAATTGCTGTCTCTAAAGGGAAACAGGTTTTTAGGTTTGGGATTTTTTTTTCTCTCCAAAATTCCTCTTCTTGCCAAAAAGAGGATCAGGAAGAAACTACTTGCTATTGCCAACACAAAGTGGAGAAGAGGACCCTTCTTCTCCAACACTCCTTCCCTCTCCAAAAGTTTCCCTTTTCCTCTATGCCTTCAGTTCACAKAACCAAAATGGCTTTGTCATCTCTTCTCCTCTCCCATAAAGGTGTTGGTACTGGCAATGGGAATTAATGTGAACCTGACAGGAGTCGGCAGACTGCTAGGAGATTAACAGGACAATATGGAAACAAACACAATGAATACTGAAGGAGACCAGAGAATCAAGGGGCAGAATTGCAGAAAGCTTATGTGGCCTCATCTCTGTCCTTCCAGCTGAAGCTGAGATGAAACAGTGTATAACAGATGCTGTCTGTGTTCCTATGATCAGGCAGTGAATTTTACTGTCCACATTTAGTATCAAAATAGAAGAATTGTTACTTTTGCTTTTAAGAGCTGAGAGAACAGACTGAACAGAGAAGGACAAGGTGCAGGGAAGGCCTTCTGCTCCCTCCCTGCTTAGCTGCTTTGTAGTATTATTAGAAATAACTATTTGTAAGAAATACACAAAATATAAAGTTAGCTATACTGTGAAGGATATGCTTCCTCTCCCTTCAAAAGTTCAATTGGTAAATCAGAGTATTGTGTATTCTTATTAATGGGTCAACTGCTATGGAATCCCAAGTCACATAGTCACACAGTAAGCAGAAAAGACCAGCTAGTTTTCCTTATGAGTAACAGAAGTAGCTTAGTAAACCACTGAAGCTCATTTATTAATTTTACAATCTTAAAATCCAGTGTATTTTTTCAAACACAGCCTATTTCTATGCAGCCCTGCAGCAAAGCAATAGACAGTATGTAACCTCACGAAGCCCTCATTTGTAATCAAGCATGTGTGCATGGCTTGCAACACTCAGGATGTCAGGTAGGGATACACATCAGTAATGGCAGGAAAAGTTTTTGTCATAGTCCAAAGCCACTGAGGATAATTCCATGGAAAATTTCTCCTTCACAAAGAAATCTGACCAAAATACTTTGTTTTTCAAAGCCTAAATCATTTTAGTGCAGAAGTAATGTTACAGTACTTCTGGGATGTGAGGCTGAGATGGTTCAGACTCTGTTCTTCTCTGTAGAACAGGCTGTCCAAGGGAAGTTGGGCATCAGAGGAATTCTTAGCCCAGRAGCATCACTGTAGATATCTAGGAAGTGCTCGATGTTACGTAAAGTATATGTAATAAAGCAGAAAAGATACCAGCAGGAAGGTGGATTATGTTATGCACTATTTTGGAAGAGTTGCATATTTTCATTCAGTTGAAGTTTCAACAGCCGCTTTTAATGATAGGGCCAAAAGGTACCACCTTTACCACTGCTCCCAGAGGATCAAATAGAGATTTTCTTAGGTAGAACAGGACAAGGCTGTTTCAGGCAAAACAGAGTGACAGAGCAATGGAACGGGTTGCCCAGAGAGRTWGTGGAGTCTCCTCCTCTGGAAATATTCAAAACCCACCTGGACACGATCCTGTGCAACATGCTCTAGGTGATCCTGCTTGAGCAGAGGGGTTGGACTAGATGATCTCCAGAGGTCCTTTCCAACCTCAACCAATCTGCGATTCTGTAGAAAACATTTAGAAAGGAATTAGCTTATATTACATAGCTACAGTGTTCTGTATCTCCACAGACAGCCCTGTTTGTTTACACTGATCAATACATGCACTTAGCGCCTCTTCCTCCCCCTCATCTGCCTAGCTTTAGTTGAGAAGGCTGTTAGACATGGAGCGCTGATTCAACCAAGCCTTATATGAATATCTAAATCCCTGAGAGAGGCAAAGTGGAAAGTGTGGGTCAGGGTCACAGCTGACTAGTAATTCTAATCCTCTTGGTGAGGACTCTGGATGGGAGCTTAARAGCCAAGTGCAGATGCATCCAGCCCAGTTTAAAAACTATGGGAGGGAGGACTGATCTGTTGGTTACATATTAGTGAATTCTGTGAAAAGATAGTCCTTAATATTTTTTCAGTTATGTCTTGCCTAACAGCTRAGAGTGGAAGTCCTTGTATTTTACAAAAGATCCATCTAATGTAGTGATATGATCTCAAGCAGTACAAATAACAGATACAAGAAGCAAAGTCCTGTTCATACAGTATTTTTTTATTCAGTATTTTATTTCAATATATTTTATTTGTTAATTTACAGTATTTTTTCTGGATATTTTCAAGTCACCAACCCAATTGGATATATATCTGTCTAGACCATCCATTCTACATACCATTTCCTTTCTGCTGCCTACAGAACCCGTTTTAAGTGATCCTCTTAAAAAAAAAAAAAAGACACCGACAAAAAAAAAAAAAAAAAAAAAAACTATGGCATTTTATGAAGTTTCTTGGCTAATGCAGACCCTGCCTCTTCTGTTCCTGTGGGAACCTCAGTACCCTCACTATTCTTCCATCCTCCATATGGAGGCTCTGGGGACAGCCTTGCTCTGGCYATGCCGGGGTGCCGTGAAGACTGGCTGCTCCCTAAGAGACAAAGGGGAATCTCACAGCCAGCAGGACCAAAGCCTTACTGGCCAAGGCCTATCCCACAGTAACTGAGCAGGGCAGATCGGAGATGGTGGTGAGGTTCACCTGAGAACCCAAATCACCAAGCAAGTTCACAGTCATGAGGCAGGTCTGAGGTCAAGCCACAAAGTCAGTCCTCAAGTCAGCATCAGACCCAGTCCAGTGATTGCCAGCAGGACCATGGGGATGAGACAGGTCCAAGGTCAAGCTGGAAAGTCAGTCTGTGGGTCAACACCAACAGGTTCTATGGCAAAGCAAAGGCATGGCTACAGCATCAGCCTAGGATGAACTTGCAGCTGTGTGCTTTTACCCCATATCCTCTGGTTTCTGTACTCAGGCACCAGCACCAATTACCATCTGACATTCACTCCAAGGTGTTTTTCCCCCACTTCTTTTCTGCTACTCATCTCTGGTCTACARTACAAAGTTTYATTGCCACAGCATGCATGTGCACACACACATAAAGTCACAAATCCAGAATGTAACCCAAGTTAACTACATCTTAAACACAAACAAATGAAGCACTGAATTAACCTGAAACCGCTGGCAGAGTTACTGTGTGGAGGCACTGTATTTGCACAGCAGTATTTGCACAGCAGTGCCAGTAGCTGTTGCCCAGCTACCTTCTCCTGGGGTGCTGCTGTCTCAGCACAGTGAGCAAACATCAACAAGTGCTCCTTATCCGTAATAACCTACTTAAAAAAAAAACGTAGTTACAAGATCTGTAGGTTTAATCTGATAAATGCACAGAAGAGTAATTTTTCTCCAGGAGAGGAAACTTTCAAAGAACAGGTCTTATTTAGCTTGTTTGTTTGCATGTAGATTCCTCACGTGTAGATTTAGGTCACGTTAAAAATGTTTCTAATTCAGTCAAGTTACAACTCTACTAACACCACCAATTTCGCAAAACAATTAACTTGCTACAATCAGCTAATTAAAATCAGATCTCTAAAAACATAGCAAGGCAGTAGCMACTTAGAACCTAATCCTATGATTTGTTGGAGTGTGAAAAAGGATCTCAGATTGGCAAGAAAAGTCCTACCATCTTTCACACACTACATTTTGCCTACAAAAAGCAAAGCATTTTTTAGCCTGACAGTAATCCATCCAACAAAAAGGAGTTGAAAATCAGAAGAGGAAGAAAGATAGAAGCAAGCAAGCTCAAATAAATGACAGGCATTCAGAGCAGTGTATGTAAACCATATCTCTGACCATTTTAATAGTATGGGAGGCAAGATTCGGGGTGATCTGAATGGTCTAAGCTCAGTTCTAATGCCTTGTTTTGCTAGCATATGACTGCAGTGGAAAGGTTTGTTTTCTGAAGAGCCCTGTGTTTCCCTGTAGATGCAACAGTAGCAGAGTGTTGTGCTAAGTGAAGGGCCAGCTGTTTTCTTTCTGATGGGAATGGCATAAGCTGGACAGAGAGTTTTAGCAATGGATGATAAAGGTGCATGGTCAGCTTAGAAAATGTAGGGCAAAACCTGTTCTTCCACATTATCATCAAAACAGGAATTTTCCTTACAGTTCTGTTAAATGAATTTCCATGTGTTACCTTTGCTCATCACAGCTGGGAGAGCTATAAAGGTCTCATTTCTTACTCACATTTTTGGCCCTTGTCATCTCTCTCAGACGTTGACACTAGCCTGGTTTGTGTTTCTGGTCACTGTCACCCACTTAATGGTTCTGGACAGCACCATGAAAGTGACACAAAGCAGCACTTGCACTAAAATATATCTTCAGATACACAGAATTTAGATCTCTGCAAATGCTAGTGCAACCTTGCTAATACAACACTGTAGCAGTGGCTGCCACAGTTAGGTAGCTCCGAGCGGTTTTGAGAGCAATCTATTAAAACCTCAAGCAGAGGATTGGAACAGGACTCCTAATTCAACATATATTTTCATCTCTACCTGACAAGAACAATGGCAAAAGGGACCCACATTTATAAGACAAGATGCAAATAAAAAATATAGTATATATTCTCAGAGTGCCTTTCAAAATCTTACAGATTGAAACAAAAAGAAATCCAGCAACCATCYCTCATATTTAAATACAGTTGTATGAAGTAATTTTGCCATAGGCATAAAACTGTACCTGGGATCATTTGTTCTAGAAAAGAGGTCCACGCCTGTGGCAAACCTTTAAGTTTATTTGATGACATGTCACCTCTCAGCTTTAAGGGAACRGTGAGTGCGATGTCCTAGTGAAGCGACTGCCTTCAGCAGGAGGGCCACAGTGCAGAGAGGCTTCTTTCTTTAGGTTGTTCCAGCTGGAGGAGATTCCCCATGYGGCAGGGATGGTGCAGGGTGCAGACCAGCAAGCTCACTGCCCCCGGACAGGGCAGTCTTCTGGTCCTGAAAAAGAGGAGTCAGTCAGGCCCCCATAGCTAAGAGCAGCTGCTGCACAGCTCTGCAGCTGGTGTTTTCATGGCCACACCACTGAAAGCAGAGGGATGGCAAGCTGTTCTAGCAAAACAACACTGTGTTTCTGCAACTCTCTTTTGACATTAGGCAGGCAGAAGACTAAATAATTATTTCACTGCCAGTCTCTTCTGGCCCAGATCTTTAATCATGTTTTGAAGCTTGGAATAAGTCTCTTGAATGTTTCCTTCCAACACAAGTTCCAGCTTGTGCTGTTTCTTCTGCCCACCTATGTATAAGTCTCCCAGTACTGCTTTGCCAGCTTTGATTTGGGAGAGTTAACAGTAAGTCTGTTCTTTGGCTTTCCCATCACAGCCATTCTTCTTCACAAAGTGACATAGCTGACAAGCCGTTAGTTTCAATATTAAAATGAGTTTCTCTACTGAGAAGCAGCTTTGTAAAAGTAGCACCAGAAAGTTTTGTTCATTTTCTGTCCTTAAGGCAGTGCTCAGATTTGAAGACACACATGGATGTTTTTAAAAATAATGTTCAGGCATAGAAAATGCTATGGTATAAGGAAGTGAGCAAACATTTGCATTCAGAAATGACCCATCTAGACCCGTACAAAGAGGCACAGTGGTGGTAAGCGTGGCAAGACAAGATGCTGTAATTACAGCTGCAATACAGAGGTATTGCACTGCTGTGACCTTTATCATATACATTCTCTGCACAGCCCAGAGACCTTGTTGTCCAAAGCTTTTCATCAGCATTAAAAGTCCCCCCACCCCCAGATCTCCTTTCCTCCATCTCTCTTCATCACTTGTTTTTCCATTCATTCCCTAACTGCAGGGCACTGCATTATTTCATAAGCCATCAAAACTGATTTTCAGATTTCCTAGTGAGAGTTTCTCACTGCCTTTTCCTGCTTTGCTGATGACAGCTCTTGCATAAGAAGCTCCTGATGGGTAGTAATTAATTAGAGTCTCATGCAGACAATTCGCCTTTTTTTTTTTCTAGGATAATTAGTGAACAGAATGACACCTGCCAAAACCAAGCGGTTTTCCGTCCATGAGGGTGCTGCATATTTCTAGTTTGGCTCATCTTGAAAGGAAATTATTTTCGTGTGTTCTTTTGGTCTTCCTGGCATTGTATGCCAGTAATGCAGAGCTCTATTGTGAGAAATATAATGGTGCAAGCAAGTCTTTGGAAACTATCACATCTGGCCATTGGGTCAAGCGCTGAAAACTCTGCATTCTTATTGTTGTATATTAGAAAAATCTATATGCACATGAGGGCCTATGGAAATCATTCACACCATGACAAAACTAGCTCCTGTTACTTTCCCAGTAGAAAAGAAGAATGGAGGAATGGGGTCCCTCCTCTCACAGAAGTTCACACACTAAAGCCTGCATTTTAATTAAATATTCTGCAATAGGGAAGACATAAACTGAAATATCCATAGCAAAAGCACAGCCTGCCTAACTACTTGAAATGTATGTTGCACAGTCCTGTATTTTTAAAATAAGACCCATACAAACTTTTCTGTAAAGGCAGGACTTTGCACTTCTCTTTGCTGAACTTCAGGAGGTTCATCTCTGGCCATTTCTCCAGCCTGTCGAGGTCCCTCAGACTGGCAGCGCACCCATCTGGTGTATCAGCCACTCTTCCCTCCCTTGAATACATATTCTGTGGAAGACAAAAAGTAATACAATACAGTTACTGTTCTCTTTTTCAGAGAGAGAAATAATTTCTTTAGGGCTCTGCTCAGGTCCTAGGGCCCTGCAGCTCACTGACTTGCTAAGGGCTCTTCCTGTGTCCTGTAAGACTGAATTTTTTATTAAATGAAAGTTTTGTGTTCTTATCATAAAACTAACAGAGTTAGCCAGTATGCTGAGATTTAACCGGGCAGAACAATGGATCTCACTGTTAGCAGCAACAGAATTTCAGGCTCCATTTCTGAGGGAGAAGCAGGAATTGCTCAGTGATGGGTCTCTCCTCTGACTCAGTACTCACAGCCAGCAGTAAGTCATGAAGAATAAAGTAAATGGGTGATAGATGGCATTTCGGACAGAGCAACGAAGAGACTGTAAGCACACAAAGAATATTTCTTTCCTACTTCACAATGCCACCTTCCGGCCACCATTTCATTTTACATAGATAAATATTTTGTACCATGTGAAAAATACACGCTATTATCTCTCCCTCTGTTTTGCAGAGTTTATGGTGATTTACAGACTTAACGAAAGTACATCCCAGCAAAGACCAATTGAGAAAACGGAATATAGATTCTACCCAAAAATGAAATACAGAAAATAGCATCTCTTACTCAGCAGGTTTGCCCTATCTACTATCCTCAGTTTCATTTGCTTAGGGCAGCGGTAAAGGCAGGTATATGGCTTTTCCCGACTGCTCAGAGAACAGGAGCAGTGCTGTATTCCTTCTTCTGCATCACCAGTGGAGTTGCTTACCTAGTCAAAAGGCTTAGACCTGCCCTGCCAGAGACTACAGGTCTGCACACAGGTATCCAGCCCGCAGAACAACAGCAAGGACTGAAACCACTTTGACCTGGAGAGCACAACAAACATCAAAAGAGCTAGAGACAAGAAAAAACAGATTATCTACTACTACCACAGAATCCACGAGGGACAATGAACTCCAGCCGCTTCGCAAAGTGCGCAGGCGACAGCAAACATCAGTGAACCCCGCGAAACAACTTACCCGTTTCAGCAAGGCCAGGCTTCACTTGTAGGTTTTCTAAATATAAAATGCAGAAAGAAAAAAGGTATTGTATTTACAGAGATAGCACTCCTCCCCTGTAAGTGCAATACATCCACCAAAGCAATCATTCTCCGGCCATATTCCATCACACCGCCATCTGTCCAGACTTGTTGGTAGAGATAACATGCATTAATCACAGTGATAATTACAACACTAGGTGCCACCAATTTTAAACACCAAAACTCATCCTCACCTCCCATGACTGACAGCCTGGGTCAGGCCTTGCAACACCTGCTCTGAAGTTGGGCTGTCACAGTGGCCGCATTTGTCAGGACTTGTTTGGGGCCACCTGGCCATATCACACTGCAGAGAGCTGCTCCGGGTGGGAAAGAGGGGGGAGAAGTTGTTGGGAGCTCTGGACTGAAACCTGACTTTCACAGAGCTACTTGGTCCCACTCCTACCCCAACACACGCATTGTGGTTTTTGGTTTTTGTTGTTTTGTTTTGTTTTTTCCTACAGAGGGAGACACGAAGCAGCTCACGAAAGAGCCTGTGAAGGAGCAAATCTTGTCTCCTCTGTCTCCATGCCCCCAGCCACTCGCTTTGTAATTCAGAGCAGGTTCCTGAGGACAGGCCGCTGATGTCGCCTGTTGTCTGAGCTGGGAGAACAGAGCAGCAGTTGATGCAGAGGAGGGAAGTAGGTGTGGATTTCAGTCCTTTTGCATGGCACCAGGTGACAAATAAATGACTAATACCATGAGCAGCAGAGAGCACAGAAACCCTCCAGCACCTTCACTGAAGTCTCCCATTCTTTTTGAAATCACCCTCAGGCCATGCTCTCTGTGCACTTTGTCCCTCCGAAGGGCCTGCCTTGGCTCTTCCGCAGCTAGCAGTGATATTTTGGGTAACATTACCTGGTTTCCATTCAAAACAGAGAGAGGATCTGCCCACATGGCCTTATGTGGTGGTAGGAGGCTGCAAGCTGGCCCCAACCTGGGCAGCCTTTGCACGGGAGCAGGTATCACGCCATAGTCCCAACCAGGTCACCTGCGCGCTGCATTTACCTCCGCTGCCTTTCCCTTACGTCTGTGGTCCAAACTGGCGTTGCTTTGCCACTCCGCCAAGCCCACAGAGCACCTTGCTGTAGTGCAGAGAGAGGATTTTGCCTCGACGCCACGATGCCAAGGTGCTTTCGAACTCGCACCAAAGCCACTGTCAGCCCACAGCTGGGAAGCAGGATCTGCCTGGCCTGGATAGAGCACCCTCAACAACTCGCTGCAAGTCCTGCGCTGACCGCCACAGCACCGCGCACGCGGCAGAACACTGCGAGGTCACATCCCCTACGCAGCTCTGTCTCCAGGCCTCCTGCGCAACCTCTCCCAGAGGGTCCAGGCGTGAGCTGCAGGGGAGGACAAGGCAACCTGGAGAGCCGCAGGCTCTGCGCAGCACCTGTGGTTTAAATTTGGAGAGGGGAGAACGACTGAAGAATTTGCCTGTGTGCAGCAGGCACAGAAAGAGCTGCCGCTTGCTAGAGGGACATCGTCCCTGGGCACCTGTGCACTACAGAGCTAACGGTGGGAGACGGAAGCTATATATAAAAAAAAAGAAAAAGAAACTTGCTGTGGCTCTATATCTTGCCTCTGTTAGTCCCTTGTCTCTGCCAGTATCCAGCTACAAATCACATTTGCATCAACTTACGTTTCCAAAAACGTGCAATCCTTTAAAAATGCAGAACTGGCTAAAGAGACACCACCGTTTCCGCAGGGTGGAGAAGTCCAGCGTGGGGCTGCCGCTCCCGTGGGCCTCCCCAGGCGTCCTGGGCGTCCCACAGTAACGACGGGAATTCTCGTCCCCGCGGAGCGGTACGAGACCGCGCAGCGCGCTCCCCTCTCCCTAGGGAWAAGGGAACGACCGCCGCTTCGTACAGCGAAATCACGCGCGGGGCAGCTTTCGCGTTCGGCCCCGCGCCGCGAGGCGGCCGGCAGATGGCAATGGATCTCCGCGCACGTACCTGCCGCGGGCGGGCGGACAAACCTCTGGTGAGCGAGCGACCTGTCCCGCTGGCGCCAGCGCTCTCCCAGGCTCGTCGTGGGACGTAGGTGGCTGTTCGGGGCGATTAAGGGCTTTGTTTYGCCATTTCTGTGGCAAATTGGATGAAATCTGCGTTCGTGCTGTGCAGGAGGGGGAAGYTGATCCTCAGCTGTTCACAGCCGGTTTTAAAAAAAGACAACTTGTAGTGTCTCGCCCCAGAGCAGTATTTAATTCAGTTCAGGGAAGGAGATGTTAAAACACGGAGCAGGTTAATTCTACTGCCCCGTCACCACGTGGGTACGTGAAGGAAGGGTTCRAGCCCAGGACACGTGGCGGTGAGCAGCAGTCCCCGAAGCGCGCACGCAGCCCCTCCGGCCGTGCAGAGCAGCAYGTGCGCCACGAAAACGGCGTTTCGCCTCGGCCCTCTCCTCCAGGCACGCACAGGACTCTCCCAGGACAGTTTGGCTGAGACACTGGGAACAGGTGAGGGAAAGGTGCACAACGCTCAGCAGCAGCGTGTGCCCCCTGCCCGGCCCGCAGCAGCAGGGCAACAGCCTCAGCGCCTGGCTCTGCCCTTCGGGGCCCGAGGCACAAGGCAGCTCCCGCCGCAACGATCTCCAGTCTGCCACAGTCCGCGCTGAGTCCGCCAGAAAAGCGAAAGGCCATTTTCTGCAGCTCCGCCTCACTGAAACCAAAACRCATCCACAGCGTGAACCAAGCCGTCGGGAAGAGGCCCGGGCAGGGACGGGGCTCAGGCACGAGGATCGCAACGATCCCGTGCCAGTAACTGAGGGTGTTTTGGCAATCCAGCCCCGGCTGTGCCCTGCTGCCCAGCAGAGGTGTGAGAAAACCTTAACGCGCTAAGCGCAGGAGCGCCTGAGCCGGCCCGCGCTCTGCCTGCCCGACGGTCAAAGAGCTCCGGGCTCGGGGCGCTGCAGGCCAACGTTTCTGTGGCTTCTGCCCTTGCGCACGGATGGTGCAAAATGCAGAGTCATTGAAAAGTTTCCAAGAGCTTTTTCCAGCAAAAGTTAAAACAAATCAGGCAAACCCAAGCAGTTCTCCAGATCTGCCAAGACCGGGTGGAAAAGTAACAAACAGACTGGATATTAAAAAAGAGCAAACAGTCTGAATGGAAGCAGCAGCAGGAACAGAGACAACAGCAACAAATTTGATCTTTACGAGTTAGTCCTGTAACTACAGACACGGACACRAAATGAAGGAATGCAGCAAACGAGCCCAAGCCAGGGAGACCTGCCCTGGTTTCCTCTGCTCCCYGCTCCCCGGCGCTGCTGCCCAGGGACTCCTATCCCGCCGCAGCACCGGGGCTGCCAGGGGCTGTCCGGCGTGGGGCACTGCAGGCCAGCAGCRCGCTGCCTTCGGAGAGGCACCCTGCAGCGCGCGGCCACACCGAGCTCCCGTTGCCGTAAACTGCGAAAGGGAAACTGCAACGACTGTTCCCGTTTCAGTGAGACCGCAGCGATGGAGTTCATCAAGGGGAAAGCGCAGGAAGCACCTGACTCTCTCCCGCAAACCGCTGCCTCCCAGGCTAAGCAAAGACGCCGCACAGTTGGGCAGACAAACACTTATTCAACATTAACATCAACAATAAACATTTTATTCACAAAAATAAATACAAAATTGCTCTGACATTGTTAGAAAGCAGCATTTGAAGTTACACTCTAATCAGTGGGAAATATTTGCTATAAATGTTCCAGAAGTGAAAGCCACAC
>NW_028186561.1:240268-257948 GCF_003343005.1 Rhea americana
GAAAAACACAAAACCCATTTTACTGCATCCATTCGGAAACAAGACTGATTAGACAAATCAATGACCCCAAGGCAAACAGACCAACAATCTACAAATATATAAAACCTATGAAAAACAATTTCTTGCTGCTTTAAACATCATTTGCACTAAAAAATATACGGGCATTTAACTTCAGCTGCAAATGACCAGTAAAAGGAGGAACGACACATTTGATTGTTTTTTGGAGATAACTGAGCYGTACTCTCGAATGTTATTCGGAATTGATTTGCAACATTGCATACTTCAGAGGCTGCAGGTGGCTCCTCCCAGTTGCTTGCCCAGTTTAAGTTGGAAAGGTCTCTCCTGGTGGCTACGTAGCCACAGCGAAAAGATCTCTGCAAAATGACCAACCCTGCTGGCTACGGCACCCGAAGGGAATTAACACCGAGTTATCCTCGGCAAAGGCTGAGGTACGCTTACAGGGAAGCAGTAACAGTTTCGCTGTCAGCAGCTATTAGGAACCCCGCTGKATTATTTCCGAGGCCAATCGCAGCCTCAGGTGAGCCTGTGGTGCGGCTCCCTCAGGACCCCTCCGAAACGTGCTTCTGCGGCCACCACCCAGCCCGTCACCGCGGGCCAGTCCCCGCTCCCCACGCACCGAGCCCCGGGCAGGAGCCCCGGGCTCTCCCTGCCCAAAGCTCAGGGCTGCCCTTAGCTCATGGGGCCGATGGCTGAGGAACTACATCAGCCAGATTTTCCCCAGGAGACTAATACAGAATTTCGGTTTCTTCTGGAGTTTTTCTCCTCTAATGAATTTAGCTCCAAACATACAATAGCATATTTAAATTTTACTATCTTTCATTCAAAAAAGTCATGGCATAGAAGAGGGTTGTGCTTGCAAATGTAATTTCTGTATTGCACTTAAGAGTTCCTGTATACTTAGTAATAACGCACCTGCACTTAAAAACCAACACTGAAACTCCCTCCTGGCACAAGCAAGCCTCCTGTCGCGGGTGGAGYGCGTCTCCCGTACACCAGAGGGGAATTCAGCCTCGTCGCTCCAACGACCAAGGCTCACTGCTGAGAGGAAGAGGAAGAGGAAGGCTTCGCACTCACAAAATTATCTCGCCCCGGCACTGTACCTGTCCCTCTTTCTCACACACAGGACTAAGCACAGATTTTACTCCTGCATAAAGCCCCATCTAAGAATGATTAGGAGACCCCTGTAAACACAGAAATAAATTATTCTTATCTACTGTAGCATGGAGAGTATTCATTTTTGTTAAACRAATTGACCTAAAGTTGAGGGAAAAATAACAGTGAGAAATGCACGCAGTAAATGACACTAACTCTTAATTTCTTCTGCACACAGTACAAGCTCAAGCTATAATTATAGCACAAGATTAGAGCAGAGACAGAAGGCAGCAGATGGTGGGTTCAGAATATACAGATTTTGGCTTTATACAAAAGTAAAGAAAGATGAAGAGTGGGATTGAATGTCCATTTGATAAAGATGAAGATGCCATACTGAGAGCCAGTTGGGGAAGCATTTATTGAATAAACTTGTACAGCTGCCCTGCCCTTCAGCCCAGAAAGGACCCAGGGTTACCTGCGCGACCAGAAACTTAGGAAATTGGAGACATGGCTTGGAGGCTGCTTTAAAAAACACACACATGCATTAAGGGATTCAACYACTTGGTTGTACAGAAAATCTTTTCACTTTGCTGCAGCGGAGGAGATCAGCTAGTTTCTGCAGTATTTCCTATAGGCACAGCAGGAAATTCTGCAAATACCAAACCAATGGGGGTTTTTTGAGAAGCGCTACTTGATATAGCCCTTAGGAAAAAAATTACTGGGCCTGCAGAGAGGCACTCCAGGACAGGCCAGACTCCAGATGATGGCGATGTCCAGAAATCCCATCAACATCCACTGAAACTAGATGTTCTGCACTTGTGTTTGAACGTACGAAGCCCTGAGCAGCAAGACTAGCCAAGCAACATCCACCTGGTAAGGCTCCACGCTCGGTGTTCAGAGCGTTGCACGGGCAGGGCAAAGGAGCTCGTGGAGGGTACAGGGGCAGGGATCATCGCAATCCCAGAAACGCTCTCCTGACGCGACTACTGAGGCACGTCGGAGTCCAGCTTCATGGGGCAAGTCCCTGGTGGACCGTGGCTTCAGTCCAGGAAAGCCTTCAAACTCTCTGAAATCTCTGATTCAACCAGCTGGGGGTTACCATGCTTACACTACTCCTGTCCTTGCAAAGTTACTGGATGAGGACCTTGTATCAGCAGTCAGTAATAAATCAATGTTGGTTTTTTGTTTTCTGAGAAAAAAGTATCTTCAAATGCAACCAGAAAGCTTTACCGAAGAATTTTTTAAAATCACATACTTAATGAAATTCTTAATGATGCACTATCTTCTCAAGAGTTTACTTTTCCAGTCTACACATGGAAGTGCACTATCCTTTCTCTTGTCAAGAGCAACAAGGTCTCCTGTTGGGGTCCTGGGAGGGGAATCTCTCTTCCTAACATAAGGTGATAGGATTATACTGTGGCAGCTGCTACAAAACTGGATCTCAAGCATTCACATTACTTCTCTATCCCAGGTTAACAGGAGGAGAAAGCTGATACGCTGGAATCTCGTCCTTCACTTCCACCCAAAATTCAACTACACCCCCGGGGGGGGTGTCTCACAGGTGTTAGCTGGGAAGGATCTGCAGCAGAACTATACAAATCCCGTTGCCTCTTCAAACTTATCTAGAGGACACTGAATCTGGTAGAACAAACATCAGGAAAGACAGAATGGAACACCTGAGTGAGCTCCTGGACCTCTCGTAGGAGCCTGGAGGTTGCACCACATGAAGTCCATGTGCCAGCAGCAGCGATCTCTCGTGTATCGTAAGTTTGGCATTCACCTAGCTGCTGATCTCAGCTTTGCTCCTGTTGCTGTCTTTCAATGAACACGTTATTCCAACAGAGCAAGCAAAAGTCATGCTTCAGGGCATCTGCATCGCAAGTCCGCTGAATTCAACAAGAACGCTTTCAAGGCTTTGCAGATTTTTCCCAGTAGCCTTCCCTCACTTCAAGTGACAAGGAGTTTTAGTTACTAATGCAAGACATGTTTCAACTCTCTTCTTTCCATATATAGCTTTTTTTTAAACAAGGACATAAAGTTTTTTAATGTCATTCAGCTTCCAGAAACAGAAATATTTGAAGTTAGCAGCTTATTTGAAAAAAAGTAGTGGATGCGGTGGGTTTTTAGTAAAGCTTGCCTTAGATTCAAAGTGCATGTACAGACTTGCTCTGGTCCCTTTTCCTCCATATAACTTATCACTAGTATATTATTTATATGCTGCTCCTACCAGTTACTGTTGTTGCTGTTTTCTGTTTGTTTTAAATTGCCTAAATAATTTTTAAGTGAATTTAACTTTGTTTTAAGTGAATTTAACCTTGGAGTACACAGTATTTTCATCTATGTGAGCATTCTTTCTTAGCCCTTCAAAATAGTTCCTTGAAAAAGTATGCATATAAAAATATTTTCTAACTATAAAATAGAAAATATATATTTGGCTTGCTAACAAGCATGTATTTTTATTTAACTTCAGAAAATTGAGCCGAGATGCAAGATCTAATTTTCCTCGTATCTGAAGCTTTTCAGCTGAGTAGAGCAGGGCTTATGAAGATGAAGAGACTTCCCCAAGTCCACGCAGACAGACTTGTTCAGCTAAGATTAAAATACAGGATTCTTTTGCATCAAGGTAACCATTAGACTGTACTTGGATCAAATTACTGCCTTTTCTACTGTGGATTCTTCTGAAATGGGTTTGGAAAAGATGTTAATCTTATTGCGGTACCATTTCTGCTAGAATCTCATGTTTAACAGCAGTTCCAAAAATGTGGAACTTTTACTTCCAAGTGCACCATTTTACCTGGATAACACCCCACAATTAACACAGCCACAGGAATTTTGATTCTCTTCCTCTTCTTGCACTACAGTAAATCTTTAGCTACTAGAACAGTCACTTCTTCAGGGAGTGTTTTATGTACTGATGCACTGTTCAGCACTTGTTTCTGATCTCTCAGCTTCTCTTAAAGCTCTTTGATGATGGATATTTTATTTTACCTCAAAAGAGACAACAAGAAAACTGTCATAACTTCACCTTCATTGGTCCAAGCCTCCCTTTCAACAATCGAAATCCATGATTCTGACTGTTTTTTTTAATGTGGATCCCTCCTCCCCTTAAACAAGGCCAATTCAACACAGGTGTCAACCACACAGTGAATACATTCGAGTTCTGGGGAAGAAATAAAGCCTAGCAAAAGTACTTGATATTTATACAGTGCATCCACCTGCTACCCATGGTTCAGCTGGGTACTGCTGTCTTGGAACCGGCAGTCTGAGCGTACAGTGGCTGCACCATACCCAGATCAACTCGGTCTCTAGTGCTCGTCACAAGTCATCCTCAGTGAAATGACACCTTCTGATATTCCCGCCATCAACACGTGTGCGCACAGTACTTCAGTCTTCTCCTTAATACTATTGGGCTACTCTTTTCCATCTTGCACTTAGGATCCACATATATTCTTAAACATGAGCAAGCTCTTTTCAACACTGTTTGCCCAGGTATTTAAAGAGAAGAGAGAATTCACTCCTAAATGGAGAGGAACATGGATGGGTCTATATTGGTGACATACACCCAGTGCTCACCCTTGCACCTTGATCGCGTTTAGCTAAGATAACTAAAGCCCACTGCTACAGAATTGGATGCAATCAACAAAGAGAATTTAAGAGCATATTTCACCTTTGCATTTAGCAAATACATGAAAAAGGGATCTGTGTTTCTTCAGTGTATGTTGGTTGAATCTTTCCCAGCCATTTAGGAGCATCTGGAAACCTCCACACCAAGGCCCACAACCACCTCAGCTCCTGTACATCTCTCCAGCTGGAGGAAAAAGGCTGTTGTCATGCACTGAAGACATCTGGATAGTGCTGCTGAGCTCTGCTGCATCCCAGCCCTGTGCAGCTGTGCTTGTTTGCTGCAGCCACCTATGGCTAAGGAGGGCATTTAAAGCTACCAAGCTTTTAAAGACCACAGCCTAGGACAGAGCCTGGGGACTGAGCATTAGCAACAACTGCATTTAGATCGCATCCAGTCCTCTCACCTGAATATCTGCGGTACAAAGTCCAAGTCCAAGTACAATTCTTCACTGGAGAGCTCAAGAGTACACATAACAGGCAGCAACAACTGCAATTTGGCACCAGAGGCTAATTTGAACACAACTAAGCTTCTAAACGAAGGCTCTGCTTTTGAAAGTTGGGCCAAAAAAATGGAATTTCTTCCTACTAAAATCTTGGCACTCAGATGCAGACTTAGTTACCCAACTTCAAAACAGAAGAGTTCCAGACAGAAGCCAGGGGAGGAAACAATAGGGGAGCACATCAACACTTAAAAAAATATAAACAGTATCAAATTGGTGTGATGACTTAACATTTGTTCTCTGCGGTCTCTTGCACTTTGGCAGCAGTCATCTGAAACTGTGGCACGTATGGCACAATGGCTTTGTACTTAAGGCTACTTTCGATAAAAGCATTTAAATTAGGAGATGTATTCTGAAGAAAACCCACATCTTTGAGCAGATCAGTTGTATGAAACTGACACATGACTCCTGAACTTTCTGTTAAAAAAATGTCATTTTCTCTTTTTTCAAATGATGTTATCCCTAGGTAATATAGGCTCCGCTCAGGACTGTCACCGTCTGCAAAAGCATCATCCTGGTCTGAAGGTTCTGAAAATCCCTCTGAAGAAATAAGGGAAAGAGAGAGAGTCTTGCTGGGCTGACTGCCATGTTGATCAGGTAGTATCAGAAACGCCTGATTTCCCATCTCCCAAGAACTACTTGAGAAAGCACCTGTAACTAAGGAATCTTCAGCCAGGAAGCATCTATCAAAGGCACTGCTGAGATTCTTTTTCTGTTCGTAAAGCCCACTTGATTTGGAGTTACTGATAATAGTAGCATATTTGATATCGGACTGCCGGGTAATTTCTCCACTGACTTTGTCATCATGGGAGCTCTCAGAGAGGCTGTTGCTATTGAAATGGCTGCTAGAACAAGCAGAGTCACGTTCAGAGTCTTGAATCTTTGTAAACATTGAATCAATTACTAAAAAATCTTGTGCGTCTTCTTTTTTCAATGCTTTAGTAACACTGATGTCTTCCAGGACTATTTCTGGTTCCAGAAGAAGAGGCTCAAACGACATTGCTTCAGGGTGCTTGACAAAAAGATGCTCAAAAGTTTCAGGCTAGAAGAAAAGATATATTTTAATGCTCATCATCAGTATGAAGCTACTGATTTTAAGAATCACAGACAAAAAAAACCTCATTGTTTTAACAAAGAGCATGTATTTGAGAAAAATCACCTAAAATGTATTTCCTGCATGTGTGTATGCACGCGTAAGTGAAGAGTGAGGGGAAAGAAAGCGAGAACCTGTGTGTGTGTCAAGCGCTGCAAAGCAAGCGTTCGGTGAAGCGCTCAACACGCCAGCCAAGACAGCGTGCCACTTAAGCTGAAACAAAAGCAGCTGAGTGGTCCCATTCATTTCAACACTAATAAACATGCACATACTGTTAAAAATGCGCGTGCTTTGCAAGACAGAAGTCTCATACCTCTTCCTTTTTTGGGTATTTTATTCAGATTATGTAAGTCTAAATCACTTACATGTCAATTAAAATAACCCTTCCTGTTAAGATTACATTATTCAGGGTGAAATTCAGCTATAGTGTTTTTAGTGTATTCCCATCTGAATAATGGCTGTATGTTTGAGCTGCGAAACAAAAATACATTTATTTTGCCAAAAAGTATTCTCTGCTATATGTCTATGTATATGCTTGTAAAATATACAACAGTATGAACTGACAACATACTGGAACTCCTAGCTACAAAGAATGCTTCACTTGAAAAACATAATGCCTAATGAATTCAAGACAAATTTAAACAGATAAACCCACAGATTTTGTGTATATTAGGAAACCGTATTTTACAGCAGGAAAGTTGCCAAAACAACTAGGAACATGTCAAAATACTTAAAACTAGTATGCAATTACAGAAAAGAAGATCCAAACTTACCTATCTTAGGCTACTACTTTTAGTCTAGGCTAGCTACTAGTAATGTCTACGGCCCTCACGTGGCAGAACTTGCAAACGGATTTTTAGCTTTTTGGGGACGTCCCCCAAACAAGTCCATTACCTCCCCAAGCTAAAGCCAACTTGTACATTGGAATCTCTCCTGGTCTTCAAAATAATATGAACAACTAAATATATAATTAAGCAGATATTGAAATAACCTGTGGACAGCTACCATACTATATATAGCAAATAATAATAATTTATATTGCCTAATGAAAGCTTCTTCCTCTCTGGCAGGTTAGCTGTGACTTCAGGCAGGAACACAGGCTTTGCTGTGACAAAGCGGGCTGAAAGCCCGTTCAGTGTATATTGCCCACACTGGCATTTTCAAGAGGAAGACACACAGCAGGCAGCTCAGGAATAACCAAAGAAATCAAGTTTCCTGCAGAAATACCTATCCTCCTACACCTGGCGTCTGACTTAGCTGAAGCTGGCACTTGAATAGAGATCGCTTATATCCCTTCCAAAACTGCTTGCTTCCACCTCTCAGCCCACACCACCTGCTCTTATAAATGCATATAGTTGCCACAGAAAACATGTCAATAATATTGCCTGCAAAGATTAAATATATCCCATTCATAAACAGGTATGTTTTTGGCAACAGTCAGCATCTGCCAATCAGACACATCACTTATTAAAACATATTTAATATTTAATCAAATACAATGCATAATCCAATCTCCTGAGAAAATGTAAAACTGTATCATATCAGTAATTATAGAGTATACTGAGTGAATATGCTGTAAATATTTGCACAATATACAGTATAATTTGGGCACATATTTTGTTTAATAAGAGGCAAAGTAATTCCATAAAATTCAGGAGAGCAGTCACAGCTTTAGGTCACCAGTTCACAAATTCTGCTTACCAGAGGAAACAAGATGCAAACATGTAACAAATTTCAAGCAATATTATATTTTGTTTTCCTGTTCAGTATGTTACGCTCTCCTCTTCAGCCCAGATTTCAACTCATATTTGCTGTAGCCACAAGCCTTGCCAGGAGGTCTCATAAGCAGCAGATTACCTCCAAGTCATCAGCCAGTTATCACTGTCTGAGACATGCTAAGAGTCAAAATTAATTTGCACTTGATTGCTAAGCACAGATTTCAAAATATTCTATTGGCCTAATTCTCCCAAGATCAGATTGACTTGTACAAACATTCAACTTTACATGCTGCAAATTTACCCTACTGAAGTCCACGGGGTTATATGCATGAATCTTTGCAGGATTTATAATAATTTCCTATAACATTAGGACCTACACCTTATTTTTTTTTTTAAAAAAAAAACACTTTATTGAGCAAATAGGAATTTTCATTATCTTGACATTATGTATACATGTAAAAGTTTGTAGGACTGCTGCCTAGATGCAAGACTTGCCTATTTTAGATTATAATTTTAACCTCTTGCTACTATGAGTAATACAATCATGGTAAAATAATACTTTACAAATGCAGTTTCGGAGTACCAAATACCAAATGTGCTATATTGAATATACAAACTAATCATCAGATGTTGACTCAAGGATTGAATATTAATAACTACCAAGACAAAACACAAGTTCTACATCAAACACCTTCACAAAGACATCAGAAGTTTCCAGTAGTGATATATAGGAGATTTCTGTAATCAGCGATTATTACAACTAAGGAAAATTGCCATACAAATGCTGTCGCATGCTCACATACAAAAGCAGAACCTGGCCCTAAACACACTGTTTCAAAAAACGTGTTCTGGCCTCGGACTCTCACGAAGTGAGAGAGAGATGATCATGCTCATCTGAGGACAGGCACCGACCAGCTGTGCCTTCAGTGCAGTTAACATTAAGCAACATTTTTCAGTAAGATTAGTACAAGGTACCAGGGAGGCATGCTTTCTACTACATAACAAGCTGTCAAAAATCATGTCAAACTTCAATTTCTTTCATACTTGCATGCATCATTTCTTTTCCATCAATTATGGATTCAACAAGGCATATGAATATGGAGCAGTATCACCGGGGTGTCGGCTCAGGCATGACTTTATTGCTAGTGAAAACTTCACAACTTCAACAGACTTATTTCACTTCTACCAGTCGGTGAGGAGAATCGCGTCCAACATACCAAATCCAACATGCAAGTTTCATGCACATTTGCAATGGGGGATAGTGAAGATTGTCAGGAGCTCCCTTTTCTACAGATGAACAGATCAAATACACAAATACATATGCTCCAGTGCAGCTTATACTCCCGCCATTAACAGCTATGTTCAAAAGAGCCCATCCCTTTCCAGGGCGCAGCTGTGGAAGCAGAAATATCAGACTGGTCTGGGATTTAACAGCCTGCACGAGGAAAACACACTTAGCTGTCTAGCCAGGCCAGAGGTGCAGACTCACTGAAAGGACTCCCTCCATGCTCTGCTCACAACAGCCAATGTGACTGCTGCCACAAGGACAGAAAACACTCACCCCTCAGACCATGGCTGCATCTTCCCAGCAGTTAATTACCAAGAGCTTCATTTAACATTTAAATTATAGTGTTGTACATCTGAGAAATATTTCAGCATGCTAAAAAGCCACAAAAATTTTAATTAATAAATAAGACAGTCTACTAAGTGGGTATTACAGTAAGCAGAAACTGCCATAACACCACCAAAACTAGATTTTGTCTGAAGATTTCAGGCTTGTGTTTTCAAACACGAATCAAACGTTAGAGATTATTCAGATATCTACACTGACATCGTTGCATATTTAAATGATAACAAATGAAGAAGCCATATAAATAACACACAAATCAGCTTTTTCAGAAAAAAGCAGACAAAAGCAACAAGGTGCTACTTCTCCAGATGAATGTAAACAGGTCAAAAGACCTTAATGGGACTGCCACATACTTTTGCAAATACAAGATTTGACCTCCTTGATGCGCCTGGAGTCAGTGGAAACTCCCAAGTTAGAGGTCAAGTAGAACAAACAAATACTAAGAAGGAAAAAAAAAAACCTACCACTAACAACAAAAAGAAACCCTTTCAAGTGAAGTCTATAGCTGGGCAGATCTTGTACTCAGCTGGACAAATCCCAAACCAGTCTGATGTCTCTGCTTCCACGGCTGCATCCTGGGAAGGGCTAGGCTCTTTCAATTCCTTTTGAAGGCCAAGGCTTGAAAGGATTCAGCCCTTTGCCAGTCACAGCCTTAGTCAGCAGGGCAGTAACTGAAAGTTTAAACTCCAAATTTGAAGTGCTTCTGCCTATGCAAGTGCAAATCGTTTTCTGGTCTGTAATATGGCACTGGCCCCTAATTTTTGCGAGGGCGTTTTAGATTTTTTTGACAGAGCTACTTCCAGAATTCATTATTTTTAAACAAATCAGCACTGTATTGTATCTGTGCTTCCTGTCTTCTGAATATAAATAGAAAAATCTTCTAAAAATTCTGTATAGGAAGCCTGGGAGCTGGCCCAATGGTTCAGCAGGCAGTGACCATGATTAGACTTCAAAGAATCTCCATTCTCTGTTTAAATGAAATGAAATAAAATAAAAGATGAGAAAAGAAGCCTTCACTGGGAATGAAAATTAAATACTTGAAAAACCTTCTGTCATTAGATGCTTTTCCTTTTAGAAATAATAGGCCTGAATTTAGATTACTGTGTCAATGATTACACAACATCAAATTCTGCGACCAAATGAAATATCATCTGTTGGTGCAAACTGGGAAGTCCAGATAAAGGCTCTGATTTGTCAGAGCTCATCACAGCTCCTGATCCACGAGCCAGAGAGGCAGTTTATCCCAGGAAAGAATTTGGCCCTTGACACACACCAGCGGCACTCGCTGGTGTACACAAGTGTTACACCTATGGGACATCTTTTGACTCTACAACTGGCTCTACTAACTGTCCTGAAATATAAACATCCTCTACATTCAAAAGGGATGCTGGTCTAAGGCCCTGGCCCATTTCCGAGTATTAGCTTTCTAGAGCTGGAAGAACTGTTGCATTGCTAACTTTAGAGGCTCMAAGTTGTTCTGTGCAGTAATTCAGGTAGATTCTAGCCTAACCAACAGGTAGAGTTCAGTATGAGCAAACAAACTGTCAAACCCACGGAAAGCATCACCATGGAAATCCATACCTTTTGAAAATTAACTCCTTGTGCCCAGGAGCAATTCTTAGGGTTTGGAACTTCTTCCCAAAACAGTTTCTTCATTCTGAAACGTTAGGTAAATTCTGGAGTTGGTACTGTTCTCATGTACTCGGTATTGCTGTTATTCACCTCTGTCATATAAAAATACTTGTACTACAGCAGCAGAGAGATTTACACCAGAAAAGGATTGAGTGCAACTGCATTTTTTCAGAATGCTATGAAAATAAAACAACCATTTTGGATAACTATAGTTGACCAAAATACAGTAAAAAAAAAAGTAGCATACCAGACAGCAATTTTGCAAACCATGAGAGGCACAGGCAATCTTTGCTGAGTAAAACCCTAATCCACCTTTCAGAAAGCTTAGAGGGATTTTCAATTGGCTTTCACTTCAGACCTGAGTTCGTGACAACAACTAAATTGAGTAGTACAGAGCGCTTTACAAAGCACCTGCCGTTCATTAACTTGGCCACAACACTCTGCAAAAGTAAGGAGTATGTGACACAGGATACAGCGATGCTTCCCAGTGAGAACAAACCACATCAACTTTATAATGAGGACACTAGCTCTGAAAAGGCAGTAGTACCAAGTCTATCAAAGTATCAAGCCTGTGCATCCAAGACACTTTAACTCTTGGTGCAAGGTTACGTAGGATCTGCTACTTTTTAGTACAGTATATCTCAAAAATACAAATGACAGTTTGTAGACTTCCCCCGAGAGACCCTGTCCACCAGTTCWGCAGTCAGACATCATCTAAGCTGCACCATCTTCTTCTAAATGCATTCTGTGAGTTTTGTATGACACTGAACAACCTACCTTTGGTGAGAAATCATCAATACTCCAAGCAACAAAACTGAGGTTGAAATAACTATTGGCAGAACCACGTAGAGACTGGCATTATTCTGATTTTCGGACCCATCTGGAAATAAACAAAATTCAGATAATAATGTAATAAGACAATTTATCTGTGAATAATTTGCAATAGAGAAAAAACACACACATTCAGAAATATTAGAAAGTGTTAACCCAAGCAAACTGAGTAAATGGGTTTTTGCACACAAAGGAACTTTTACTTTGAGAACAAACAAACAAACAAAAGGGAAGGAATTATTCTAAATACTGAGGTGACTCCTCTGTCTCTGTGGGAGGTGTCCAGTGTGTCCTTACCATTAGGAAATGAAATCTGGGCATACAAGACAAGAGAACAGTCCATAGTCAGAGAACGAAGAATCACAGGGATCCTGGACCCGAGTGATTATGTTGGGTGTATGATTAGTGCTGTGCCTTGCTCCACCAACCTCGCAAAGTGATTTCAGATTAAACCAACTGTTTAAAGTCGTATTACAATTACATGATTACTGTCACTTTCTCTGATAAAATTCTTCCATATCTAACTTTTATTAAGCCCCTATTTCATAAATAACAATGAGAAAGATCCTATAAATCACCTTTGATAAACTGATCCGTAGCTCTGGATTTGCCAACTCCTCCAACAAATACAGGATACAGGCTGAACTGGTACTTCTCAATCAGAATAAAGTGATCTGAAAAGAAGACATCAGCCTTATTATTTTCTCATGGGATTAACAYCTCTACGAAACAATTGTAGAAATTGCAATATTAAAGCCAAAATAAGGTTCAAGGACTAACTTTATTACATTGTCATAAAATGAACACACCTGAGTTTCATTCTTTGTCAGATTTTGCATAAAAAAAATACAAAATAGCATGCACACAGGGTACGAGGCACTGGCTTTGCAAAGTCCTCAGTAACTGACAGAGGGCAACTTAAAAAGATGTACATTCAAATAACCTCACACAGATCAATTCAGTTACAATCTTAACAAAATAAAAGCAAGGAAGAGGTGGGTCAGGCTCAGAGGTACTAAACCACAGAGAAGTTTGTCCAGAAATGAAGGCCACATAGGGGGTGGAAGCAAAGGCCACAAGACTTGAAAAGCATGTGACTAGCTTTGGGGGCTCTAAAAATGAGGCAAGACTATTCAGCAATCCTATCTCAGTCTGGATCATYAATGCAACAGTCAGTCTTCTAATGATAATCAAAGATTGGTCCACTGCATCTTACCATAAAAAAGACTAGAAACAGAGAGGGGGAAAAAATGAATCTGAAGACTCAGTAATACTGTAGTTTCTATCCCRTAACAATTAATATAACACGTTATAATATGAAGTATAAACTCACCATAAATATAATACTTGCTAATATTTGGAGGAACTCGCACCCATTTCATCTCTTCTTTGTTAAGGTTTTTCCATTCGATAACAAAAGATGTTATCACATATGCTTGAGGTGAAAGCGTCCAAGTCAAAATCACACAAGTGCTGTTCACAGGGTAGGCACTGAGGGACTGCACGGCGTCCACTGACGGAGCAAGGACAACAGAACAGCTGTGAATTACATGATCTCAAGCAGAGGTGAGTTCAGAGCTGCGACAGCAGGAGAGGTGTGTACCATAATCTACGTGCACATGAAAAACTACATTTTCAGTGCTTTATAATTTCTTTAATTTTTATCTTACGTATAATAAGGCTTATAGAAGGTTCTATGAATAAACTACAGTAACGGGAGTGTTTCCCACAGCACAGATTTGGATATGAACATTACACAATTCATATTTGAAATAGCAACAGTCTTTATTTTATTAATAAAGCAGAGTTTAACTGAACCAATGAAGAGGCTACTTAGGAAGTAAAGCCAAACCTCCGAAAACTATGCACTCTGGCAGCCTGTCAGGTGAGCAGCCAGAGAAAAGACCACATTTAATTCTGGAAACAACAAAACATTCTCTAGCAGGAATGTTGGGTGTTCCCAAGACAAAGTAGATGGGAGATCAGTTCTATAGAAAGATTTTGTTTTTCTTCGATTAATTATTTTATAATCTGGTAGTGGAAGGAAGACATCCCGGTTAAGGACAACTCTTTTCCCAACCCAAAGATCATTACAATTTTCATGGGATGGAAATTTCATTTTTCAAATAGCTCTGTTGGTGAGATACAAAGGCTGTTTCCCATATACAGCTGAAGATATCATTATTAAATAGTTTCACCTTCTAATAAAGGGAGTTTTATTACAAAGAAAGCTATATCCAAAACCATCACAAGAATTCCTTACATTTTCCACATCTCAAAATGGTAACTAACTGGTGTTCTTACCTGTGCTCATTTGCTGTGATAGAGTTAAATTAAAATTAATTGAAGAAACTCCAATTGAATTCATGGCTAAAACTGTAATGGTATGTGTGTGTTCAGTCCATGGAAATGAACAGGTAGTGCCATTATCAACATATTCTGACCACGTCGTGTTTTCTGATGTCTGGTGCTTTATAACGTATCGGCTCACACTGCACAATGAGTGATTCTTCATCAGTGGCTGCAGCAAACATTGGCATTAATTAATTTCCCAATCTTTGATTTCAGTAAGAAACACTATTTGGGCAGAAGATGGCAGTTTTCCAGTTTTAAGAAAACACAACTCCCCAAAAAAGATATTCAACAGACTGACTGCTGTCCTTTTAGCAAGCACACTGCAGTCAATTAAAAACTTTATTTTCTTCTCCTCTCTGAAACTTGACACCCTCACTTGCTATCTTTCCAGTGTGTGTGTCTTGCTGGGGCAGGGCTGGAAATCCAGAAAATATCACCTTTCAGACTCCTGTGGAACGCATTATTTTATGTTAGTATTTTTCAGGATTGAAAAACCAGAACTAATGACCATTTTGTACACAGGATTGCCTGCATACTTATCATTACTATACGGGCAAACAGGAGTAGCCAGTCTCTGATGTACTTTCACAGTACATAACCTTTTAATGTGGATTTGCCCTGTTTGCACATAGTTGCAGTGGTATATGTACAGACAGCAGGCTAGGACTTTGGGCGCATTCTGCTCAGCTATCTTGGCCAACAGAACTTGGCAGCCGAAGACTGCATCTTTCATTATGACTTAGTCATTATTTTCATGTTATTCTTTCTTCTGAACATTAGAACAAACTGCATTTTAAGTTTTTGTGAGTCTGTTTCATAGCATTTGTCTAACCATCTCTGAAAGYGTAGGCTTACATGAACATGTAACACAGTACTGGCACTTTAGCTGTGTTAGTACAGCTCAGGAGAGCATTCTGGTCCCTGTGCATAAGCAAGCAGCTTTCCAGTCCTCTCAGAGATGTGAGCAGGCTTTTCTCAAGTACTAGGGATTACAAAACTGTGGGAATAATGAGATAAACAAACAGAAGAGGGGATGCTCCACGCGGCTGTACTGCAGGCCCACGTGCAGTTCCACATAGCTGTGGTGCATGCAACTGGACCCGAGCAAGAACAATCTGACCATACTCTCAGATGGACCTGAAAGTCAGCCCAMGAGCAAGCTTAAAGGACAGTCATCTGCAGCCTGGAAACATGCCTGCTGCCAGTGAATGACTGAGCTGAACCCCACTGACCTCTCAACCACCCAAAGTGACTACACAGGACTGGGAAAGTTTTCATTCTATTATATGAATATAACCTTGGTAATGATTAGGGAACAAAATCAACTTCATGTGTGTCAGCTAGCTGTAGGAAAGATAAGAAGTACAAAAACAGAAGAAGGGGGAAGAAAAAAGCAAGAGCAACAGAAGGAAAAAAAAGGCAGGCTGAGTGCATGAAACAGTCTGAACCACGTCCCTGTTGTAACACAGCGTTACAATCAACTTTCACCAGCTGCTCCTGTCATCCTCAAATATTAGCCTAGGAAGAGACAGTACCATGAAACAGGTTGTACCCAAAGTAGCTGCATACAACACCCCATGAACAAGGACCGCCCAAGTTTACCTCCCAGAGCAGCATGTGACTGTTCTGCTCCCATCTGAGCTAACTTTGTCAATGCCTCTGGATCAATTATCTCTCAAAGTGAGAAATCATTACAGAAAGACCAAAATGTAGTTGTTCTCACCTTCCACAGAAGCGTAACATTCTTCTGCCTCCTTGCAGGATCTTCAGTAACAACTCTCCAAAATTCAGGGCCTTGTAGGGGAGCTGCAGTGTTGTATAGTTTTACAAGAAAAACAGTGTCATATCTCCGTCTGAAACTGGACAGACCTAGAACTGTCAAAGTGTACTGCAAAAGTATGTGTACCTTTGATATCTTTTACAACTGTATAGGCTGATCTGCTCCAATTGCTCCAGTAACCTAATCCATCCAGTCCTCTGCAGCGGACCTGAACAACATACTCAACACAAAGTGTCTGTACTTTTATCACAACTGACCTTGTTGGTGCATCTGAAATTTCATACAACTGTAAAAGAAATCAAAGTATTTAGAACAAGAACAAAAGACTTTTAGGCATCTGTTACAATCAGAACTCCTGAAAATGAATCCTCATTGGATTCACTGGACTGGAAAGTGGCCTAATCAGTAACACTGCTTTATCAGGTAATACAAATGCTTATGATTCCTCATGTACAATAAATTCTACAAATACTAGTTAAACACTGCAATATGCACACTTTGATCTGGAGTAGAAAGAACAGTACCTCCCATGTAATTTCTTCTCTATTCACAGCATATCGAATCTGAAATTTAAGATCATTGTTTGTAAATGCAGGGTTCGTCCAGCTCACATTCAGCAGCCCAACATTCCTGGTGATTTCTGCATTAACACTGGCTGGAGGGAGCGGCTTCACTAGAAAATTGAAAGAAAAAAGAAGAAAAAAAAACCCCAAACCTGTAACATCTACACTGACATTTTTCATTAAACCATAATGATTTGATTTACTTCCTCCACCCTGCGAGTGCCAGGTCATACTGTGGCCTCTGATACTCTGAATGAAGCCAGACTATGATACAAAAATAACTCACCAATCCAGGCTGGCTTGTCCATTCACTGCAGACAAAAGCACTGCTGTTTGAGAAAGTAAATGTTTGTCTTATGGGAAATTCATCCCAATTTTGATCCAAAACAAAACCACCAAAAAAATTTAAGCTGAAATATCAAAATCAGAATTTCTTATGGAATGCCTGTTTTATTAAAAAAAAAAATCTATAGGGAAGTTTCAGTACATTTCATTTTAATTTAAACCACTATAGTTTAAACTGGTGCCAGCAGCTGCTGTCTCCTCTGATACTCTGTTAGAGTGAGAAACAGCAAAAGATGTAGCCTAGAGCACATCACTGTAGAAAGCAGAGGCATGAGCGGCCCAGAAAGGTAGCTCCTATAAAAGACAATGACAGCGCAAGCTCATGCGAAGACTAATGGAGMTAATGCCTGAAGTTTTCATTTACTAACAGGAAATTTCACCAAAACTGACTTTCTCTAGCAGACTGAACTAGAATGTTAGAAAGCCCCAACTTGCTAACAAAACAAAGCTGGAATAAATTTCTTTTGACTAATCATATGTGGAGCAGGGCAGAAAG
>NW_028186561.1:257971-262007 GCF_003343005.1 Rhea americana
AGAGAGAGAGAGAGAGAAATAAGCCTTAAATTTTGACAGAAGCTAAAATGAACTTATTTTGTTTTATTATGATACAGAGTATCTTTCATCCACTGTAGGTCAGTTCTATTCATTTCTTTTTATTTAAAGTGGTGACTTGAGTAAACTGGACTTGAAAATCTGCAGGCTGGGTACAGCTGAAAGCCTGCACCTGCKAGCACTCCTCACTGGGCAACACTATGCAAGGCCACTGATTTTCCCCAAAAGAGCAAAGCCAACTTGACCTCTTACGCCCCATGGAGCACATAGGCTGACACAGGCTAACACTCCAGCTGCCATGCTGCCAAGCACCAGGTACTTTTGGCAAATTTTCTAAGCAGTAGAAATGCTCCTTTCTGAGGCCTAAGGTTGTCAATTATTTTCTGATAATCAGGTGAACGCTGCTTGTCAAAATAGCGCAAGCCACCCTCTTTGAATCAGAGGGGAGGAACTGGAATATAGTCTCAGCTACGTAAGCTTTTATACTAATTACACTAACCAGAGCTTGAAGAGATTTTGAAAATCGAAAGGCCACACACACTCACAATCAAATGCCAAACCYCAATTAGCTATAACACATTGAGCTTTTCCTTTCCTTCCTGTGAAACTCATTTTTGCTCACTCTGCTTAAACTTTGAAATGCAAAGGATACTTTGTTTTCTATGCACATGCTTTCCCACATGCACATAATAGGTATGTTTTGTTCTGCTTTGCTTCACGCTGCACTTCTATGGTCTAGCTAGACTATATAAGGAAATRTCTATTAAAAATACTAACTAAAGCTGGGTGTAAACCAGCCATTTCCTCTTCATGAATGAACGTTAATTTTTTTTGGTATAAGATATATGAAGTCAAACCTGCAACATTTTCTTTCCATGTACACTCACACTTGTRTCCAGTGAAATATCTACATAATCCAATGAATGCTGTAGGCCAGGAATAAGACTAKCTTTGCACATTTTGCAGTGCTTGAAAGTCCTCAAACACTGTTTTTGCTGTTAGCTTTTGTAAAGATTTATGTAAATGCTCTAAATGTTGTGAAAGAAGTTTTGCAAAAGCACACAGGCACATCAACTGTTCCTAGGATTTAAAAAAAAAAGAGTATGCAAATGTTTACAGTAATGCATATAGCMCTATATGGCATCAAAACAAATTTAACCTTTTAACTGAAGACWTATGAAAAATTAGATAATCAAGAATCTTAAAAATGAGATAAAAACACTTCTATTTAAATACAGTACTTGCATTTTCTGTAGATGTCTTTGCAAAAGAACCAAGAGGAYGAACATGCAAAACTGGATGTTTCATTCTATAGGTACTAGCTGTAGGTACAGCATGGCCCTGTCCCAAGCAAAATGTATGGAAAGATTACTTAACCAATGCTTTTCAGAAGACAACGTTGAAGCTCTGATGTTTGTTATTTCCACAGTCTGATTTATTCAAAAGATTATGAAGTACCACCTTATGTATACTTTAAGAAAACAATAAAATCTAAAGTCACAAGTGAAGAAAAACATACAGGAATCTTGACCTACCTACATCTGCTGGGATGACACAAGTTGGTGAAGATTCAAGAGTTCCCAGTAAGTGCTTAAATTCTATCCACATAGTATATCCAGATAAAAGAAAAATAGGCTGAAATGTGCACTCATAAGAAAGATTCCTCTGCAAATGGCATTCTTTCACCTCCGATTTTGGAGAAGTACTTGGGAAGTCAGAACAGTAAATTTTRCTCCTTAAAAGAGAGAAAAGCATTTGGTTAATACTTTTCAACAATAAGCTGCTCATGGTACCAGTAAAATAAAACTCAGAAGTAAGTAAATAAATGGCATCACTTGAACTAGGTGATCCTTTTGTGGGATTATCAGGACAGACTCTAAACTTGAGTCTTCACTGAATGTACAGGTAACATAGGAATGTTACTCTTTAAAGCTTTGGTTCTTAGCCTAAATAAAGCAAGACAGGGAAGGCTACTCCCAGGGCAAATCTTTTGATAACAGACTACATCTGGAAAAAATAGGTAAGAAAATAGCAGGCATCTCCAGAGACTTGTAAGTCAGTCATGTTATTTGAATGGTATATGTGAGCAATGAACAGCAAGGCAGAACTCCAGCCAGTATAACCAAGTAGAAAACACCAGTTTACTCCAGCTAAGAATACGACTATATCACCAACTGGTATCCAGAGGAAAGCAGCCACATGGCCCAAGCAGACATGCATAGTTTAGTCTCTAGGACTGAATTTCATTTAAAAATCAGTTCTGGGTAGTGACATTAAAATCCCACATGGAGTCAGTACCACATCTAGCAACAGGAGAGAGCAGACCTGGACTCTGGATAAAATGCTGCTGGGCAAACTGTGGCATCTTACTGGTGATGAAAATAGGAAACTTTTCAAATTTCTCCTAAGCCTGAAGTTTGCATTCAGGCCTGGAGAGCTCAGACTTTTGCTGACTGTGGCCAGATAGTATATCAGTTATTCAGCCAGATCACAGAAATTCAATTTAGCTGAAACTCTACTCTTAATGTCAACACAGCTAATACCGATTAAACTGCTGCCCTGTACTTTGAAGATTTAGCTTARCATTCTCTGTTTTCACAGGAAGGTAATTTCTGTTCTTTTACTGTCGGCAGCATTAACTGTAGAGGAAGATGCAATAACAAGCCAGCCAAAACAAACACCAACAGGCAAAGCTATCATACCACATCAGTGTACAGCATGGGATTACATCTGCAAAATGTAATTGCAATACCTAGGAAGAATAGCTGCGTGCTCCTGGAAAACCTGATATGTCTGATGTTGATACAACACATTYAATTTCTAACTTTCATCCTAAGGACTTGCCCACGTCTAAATAGACACTGCCAACAACACATTCATGCTAGCCCCTTACAATCAGCTTGGACAACTAACAGATACGAGCATTTCATTTGGTTTCAGGCTTGGAGTGTACGGGTTCATTTGGCATTTTTGTTCACAACGTGCAATAGACTGTTAGGCAAATGATACTGGCATTTTCATAACTATACATTTTTAAAGTCTAATACTTCAAGTATTCAGCAGTCATTACATTCACATGGTCCCTCAGGATTTTTATTTTTTTTATTCTTTCAGACCATAACATGCAAAATAAAAAGATCTCAATACTAGCTAAGTATTAGCATCTGGCAAGCATTTACAGTCTGTATTACACTCTGTTTGATCTAGCAAGAATACTGCAATAAATTTATAGACTATCATCTAGTATTAGAAAATAACATTTTTAGCCTGAACAGAGAAAAAAAAGGAATAAAAAATATGGCAAGAGCACTTAGGTGTTTACTTCAATCTCCTTACGCAGCAGTACATTCATTATATTCACATACATGTGAAAACAAGCAAAACAAAAGCTACCTTGGCAGTCGAGGGCACCAATCCTGCCCTACAGTTCTCTAGGCTGAAATCTCAAGCATTCTAGCTATTCCTCAAGTTCACAAAGCCTGAGAAACATTAATATTGGTACCACGACTGTTCAGAACTGAAATCAACCTCCATTTAGGAAGGTAGCGCAGCTTTTCAAATTGTATCATKACAGAATTGGGCCCTCAGGACTGATTTAAGCTTGTTTGCCAAAAGACTCTTGCAAACATAGTCCAGCAGGGCAATAAAAMGGAAGATTTTTTTTTTGCTCAGGAAGGGTTGTCTTTCTCAATATAAGTCAAATGGATTTATTTTCGTTTTATGGCAAAGCAATACTATTACAGGCATTATTTGTGCACACAACTGAAGATGAGGATGACCATACCATTGATTACTACATTTGCCCCCAAACCCTATCCCAGTTCTCCTGCTCTGTCCAAGTAAAATTAAAGCTCCCAGGACCTGTGGAGAAAATCGTGGAGGTTATAAGAACTGCTTCATTAACGTAGGGGAGAGGGAAAAGAAGAAATGTTAACTGCAGACTAACAAAAATGCCTGAAAGCAAAGAATCAGCTGTAATGTTACAATGTTACGGCATTTACAGAACACTGTCCTATTC
>NW_028186561.1:262159-272395 GCF_003343005.1 Rhea americana
AAGCAAGCAAGGATCTCAAATGGACTCTCAGTTCTGAAGTACAGATGTGTTCAAATATTTCTGAAAAAAAGGTGACATTCTGCCATGCGTTATGTCAGACTAGTTTGGAAAGATTCTGTTAACAGCTTTTTTACTGTCATAATATCATTGGAATTTGGTCCTGACTTGGAAATTGCTTTCTATTCAACCATCTGAAAACAAGCGAGGCCAAACCATCTGAAAATTACAGAATCGCAGAATGGTAGAGGTTGGAAGGGACCTCTGGAGATCATCTAGTCCAAACCTCCTCTCAAGCAGGGTCACCTAGAGCAGGCTGCCCAGGGCACTGTCCAGATGGCTTTTGACTATCTCCGAGCATGGAGACTCCACAAATCAGACAGTGAAAATGAAGACTTGTTCTAGACACCAAAGCTACTCCCTCCATAAAGCAATATTCCCTTTATGAGTCAGTATTCTCTCCTTATAAGATTTTTTTTCATCTGGAATGTGCTGAATTCTGCCACTATATGTATACATACTATCTGTATGTAGAGAAAAGATATAGAATCCTAGAAAAATGGAGGTTCAAATGGAGTCTTCAACAGGTCTCAAGTCTTACCTCCTTCACAAAGTAGGGTTAAATTCAGAGTTAGATCAAGCTGCCCAGGGTCTTCTCCAGTTGAGATCTGAAAATTTCCCAGGACAAAGATTCTACCGCCTTCCTGGGCCACTGTTCCAATGCTTAGCCACTCTCATTGTGAACAATTCTTTTCCTTATCTCTTTATAATTAACAAATATGAGCRACCAGAAGAATTTTTATGCCTGATACAAGCAAATATATCTACTTGAAGAGCCCAAAAAACCTGACATTCACCCATACAGTTCAGGCAGAAAAAAAGATTGGCTTGAAAGAAGAAAGAAGCCTAAAAAGCATATTGGTTTAGTCAGATCTAGATCTACTACCACAAAAAAACACTCATGACAGAGTTGAATTATTTTCTGCTCTAGTTTTAAACTGCATTTACAGAACCCACTTCCGAATTGTACGTACAAGTTTTACAAGTGCTAAAGAATGGGTAAATAAAATCCATATTTTATACTTGGGTATCTATTGTCCCCATTTTGCATGTGTAGCTAATACCTCTGGAGTCTCAGATGGGAAAGAGTCCAGTCTACAGAAACTGACTACATTTTATAATTTCATCTACAGACTCGTTTACTGCAATAGTATTTTCAGAGTAACACTTTCCAAACATAAAGAATGCATTAAAAGCTATACACACCTGTAGTATCTTAACTGCAAAGAACTCCCCAGGAGCAATGTGTTTGCGTTTGCAGACCATCTGCAAGTCATTTTAGTTAAGTACCCATCAGTTTCACATGTGATATTCATATTCACATCTAATCAAAACACATTGAAAGTTTATTAATAGAGATATAATTGTTCATATAAAAACATGCATCACTAGTCACTATTGCGTAATAAAAAGACAACCGAAGTCTAAAATTGAAATATTTTGGCTTTACTATTAAAATACACAAAAATTATAATTTGAAATCATCAGGAGTCTTACCTACTACATATAATTCAGCATATCTGTGATGACATTCCCTGTTTTGATGACAACAGTACACTGCGTTATAGAAGAAATTTCCTCTAGGTTTTGTTGCTTTCAAGTTGAAAAGAGTAACTTTGCTTACGCGATCATTCACAAGCGTGTACTGACTTTCTGGGATTTCTTCTGCTAAATTCAGCCACCAAACAATCTTCTTGGACACTACCCTCTTGTTTTTGTTATTATAGATGCAATGAAATGAAACATTAGAACCAACATTGGTCAGTATCTTAGGAGGGAAGTACAAGACTTCTGTTACAGGGAAGGAAACAAAAACAGAAAAAAAATAAGATTAGAATTGTAACAAAAGGGATTATAAAATCATATGACAGTAACAAATGTCACTGCTATCCAGTTGTATTTCTAGCTTCCAACTTAGGTATTATTAATGACCATAGGGGACACTGGCAGAAATSAAACCTTGAATCTCTCCCCCCAGTAATGGTCATAAATTCTCTGATAAGATAATCTTTAATAAACCCAGTCAAATAGGAATGAAATGAGCAGAAAATCACTGGGGAGTACCGTGAAGAAAAGAAAGGCACAGCAGCACAAGTGAAACAGGGAAGCATAYGGCTACTGTACATGAATTACTGGGAAACAGGATTAACAGTGATACTTTTTATTCAGCCCACTTTTTTTAAGGTGTCAGGGCCAAGCAAATGAGCGTGCTTATCCACTTCTGAAAAATCAGCTTATKTGAATGCTGTAACAAGTATTTGTCCCCAGGTGAAAATGAGAAAAAATTCAAGAGAGAGAAGAACCATACTTGAATTTGCAGGTGGGAGGAGGCAGGAAAATCCAACTCTTTAAGCCCTGCAACAATGCTGAAGGTATACACTACCTGAACCATTACTGTAATACTGGAATACATGCTTTGAAAAATTCCCTATTCAGGATTGAAGAAAATCAAGCTTTCCAGGAGTTGCTAATTCAGCTTCTGTTTAAGTCAGCAGGAGTTCTGTATCTCACAAACTTGTTCTACAATCTCATTAGAGCAGTGGACACCAAATAATAGCAGCAATACAATAAGCAATTCACCTGATTTTGTAAAGCACATAAACAGGCATAAATTCAGCCTAAATCAGTCCAGTACTTAGGGAAGCTACATGTGTTATATGCTTGTTAAAAAGGAAGTATTTGTTGAAGGATGACCTAAAGCCAGCACAAAACCCCTTAACAGAACAGGTTTATGTTCTGTCATTCAGGAACAGCCTTGGATATTTTCAGGACCTATTCAAAATACAGACCCTCTCAGATAGCAGAGCAGAATCACAATACTCTCATCTTCAGAGATTTTCTTATTAAATACAAATCAGAATATAAAACTAGTCGGCTGTACAAAAACACAACTGCTTGATTTCAGCACTTATTCTTCTAGTGCTAACATGCTTTCATGAATGCAAGGCAGTGTCCCTGTTACCAGCTCCTCTGTCACTACCAGCTGCATTACACACTCCACTGTTCTTCAAGTGGCTCATCCTAAGATTAGCCACTGGGCAAACAGGCCAATTTGAGCTTCCTGCAGTCATGAAATTACTTTCTTTATACTGCCACCAGGCTTGTCAAAATGGTATTATTTTGCTGATGAGATGTGTGTTTAATATAATTACATATCCCATAACAGGTTGTTAAGTAAAAGATTTAGTCTGTACTTCTTTTACATACGTGTTTGTGTTTTAAAACACTCATGAACACTTTCTGAAAACATGATTATATGTGTGTGAGACAGAACAAAAAAAAAAGTTAAAGACATGATTTTGCTATAGTATCTTTTATATATGTAAAACCAAAAAATTTAAAAGCCCGTTAGGCCTCTAAGTCTGTAATCAGACACCCTGCGTTACACGCTCTGTAACCAAGAGGGTCAGAGTATCTTCAGCTTTGTTGGAAGACAACCTTCTCTGCARAGTTTGGTTACTTGAGTGGTTGATTGAACCACATACATTAGACTACTTTATCTACAGTAAGGGTGAGTATGCACACAGGTAAGGCATTCATTACTGTCACATGATAGTTCAGAGGACAGTGACAACACAGATAAAAATATTTCCAGTTAACCATAAACAGAGTATGGAAAAATACAATGCAAAAAATCCCAACACCTTTAGGATGACCCAAAACAGTGTAGTATACAGAGCAAATCAGCAATCATGATGACTGAGCAAGGATTTGACAAATTAAAAAAAAAMCTCAGTCTTCCAGTAGATTCTAGCAGTGAATAAAGAGCCATTATGCATTTTAGCAGCTGCTCTGCAGATATAAGGGACCTCACTGAATTAATAGAGCCCATATTGAGTCCAGCAGAGCCTTCACTGTGTGCAATGCGTCAGAAGACTCGCCCTGTTTGGATCCTAAATCGCTTACGGTAGATAAGATTATATGCTTAAAGCAGCATGCATCAAGACTGACTGACTGGGGATATTATGCGAAGTTTATCAATCATGCTCAACATTACAAACCATGAAATATTATATTAAAACTACAAACCCCAACCTGCGTTCCATGCCTTCAGTTCACCTACAAAACCTCACATTAAACTAAAATTAGAGAAAGCATTAGGAGAAATTTCTCGTATCGAGTAGAGAACAAATACTACCAACTGTCTTTTAAAATGGAATAACCGTTAGAAAAAGAACTGCTTCTGGGTCTGAACTTCAGGTGCCTGGTGAACAAGCAACAGGGCAAAGCAAGGAACTTACAAGTACATGACTGTGCAGTCAGCATGCATTAGTCCACAACTCCTTTAAATGTAAATCTCACAGAAAGACAAAAGTAGAATCACAGGCAAATGTGGAAAAGAATGGAAAAAGAAGCAGCAGAAGAAAAGAATTTCCAGAGGAGTTTTCAGCACAACTCATGCATAGAGCATCCTGCACCACAGTACGTAACGTGCGCTCACTCCTATTCATTCCACAACCASACTGTAAAAATTCATTCTAGTCCAAAAGACAACTTAGTGCTCAGGGTGCCTGCACACAACTTACCTCCCGAGTGCAGATTATATGGTGTGCTCCAGTCACTCCAGAACCCTGGACCATACAGATTCTTGCACCGCACTTGAACTAAATACGAAGAATCAAGTAGTGCATTGTCTATGGCCAAAGAGGTTTCCAGGACAACCTGAACCACCTGCTGGATTATCAGAAGCCATTATTAATGTACAACACTTCAGGAATGGGGAGGGGAAGAAAGAGAGAGAGAGGGGGAGGGAGAAAGTACATGAGAGCAAGCAAGCAAGAATCAACAGAACCAATACAAATTGTCAGTCTAAAAAAAGCTGTTATCTTTAGCTAACAAGATGAGTGAAACAAAGCTCTCTTCTTTTAATTTACTCTAAATTTGAATATGTTAGAAGTTGGATACCCTGGTGGAAAACATGTGATTTTGTTATGGGCTGCTAATTATAAACTGCTTTTTACCCTAGAGCCAGCTGTACAATTGCAACAGAAAAAAGCAATTCACTAGCAAAAGCTACAAATATTAAACATACATGCTTCATGGAATCCGGGTTTTGCTGAAAGGAGAGAGCTTTGCATTTGGAATTCATGGAATCTAGATTTTCATCCAAAAACGAAGACGGGAGTTTGTGTACCCCACAGTCCAAAGGGAGATGGGGGTCTCATCCTTGGGCAACAGCTCTCCTAGTACAACAGAGCCTGCCAGCTTTGCCACACTCTGATGATGTTTCAAGGTCTGCTGCTCACTTCAGCTCAGAAGGAAACAGTGTGCCATGCCCAGCTGCACTGGACCAGCCACATTGCTCAGCTCACCAGTGCCACAACCCAAGGCACAGGGAGGACATAAAAAATCAAGGACTCTGGAAGAGACCTGCAGTCTTGCACTGCTCCATCTTAAAACACAGAGAACAGGGCTGACTCACCTGCCAGCCATTTTGACTTGAATTTGCAGAGAACTTTACTTCATACTTAAGTGGGTATGGCATCAGCGTTGGGTCAGACCAGCACATCTTCACTTGACCTTTCTCTGTCATTTCTAGATGCAGGTTCAAAGGAGGTTCAGGCTTTACTGCCAACAAATTAAATGACAAGTTTACTGCTAAGACTATTGCCTGTGACTGCTGGCTGTAATGTTTTTTACTGATGCAGAAATCTCTTTCACATCCTTTAAGTTCAGCTTTTAAGAGCTGCTCTACAGCTAATGTATGTGAGAGCACTGTTGTGTAATATCACTAGAAAAGCGCATCCTGGGAGTATTATAGAGTTAGCTATCAGGCCATGCTGTTTGACGTAATGTTAATTTTAAAACTGAATGAACTTCTTGCCTTGGGCAATGATTCTACTCGGCAGCCAAGCACTAGCTTACCTGTTTTGCTGAAGAGAGGTTTGAAAAGGATGGAGTACTGTGCAAACCAATTTGCTCAGCRCCTTAACAGGCAGGAGATAACGTCCTCATATTGTACACAAATAATTTCTAAACATTCCCATCTTTTCTATAGTGATTATGGCTATGAAACAAGGTCTCCAGTAGAGCTACATTAAGATAAAGTAAAATGGAGGGTTTCAGAAARTTCTCACATGCGTAAAAAGAGCTCTCTGGAAGAGGAAATGGATGGGCAATTTAGAATGATGATTAGTATTACATTCAATCTTCCCTGGATAAAAGGTAGGCAACTTGGATCCTACTTTTACCTGTTTCTGAGAACTTTTCATATCACTGTATAATTACCACATCTTTTGGTTGATCTTGTCCTCACTAGGCACTCAGCTTCTCCCATATCAGAGTAATATCCTATTAAATACTACTGCAAAGTAAACAGCATGTGCTTAATCTGAAAAGAAAGTATTTCCAAGCATCTTAGGCAGTGGACACTTGTTCCCTTCTGGTTCCTGCTGCACTGGATGTCCACAGCTTCCCTCACCCCTTGCCAGAGATAAACACCATTTCCATTCAGGGATTTGCACTGCCTACTCTACGGCTTTGCTAACCTGGGTAATAACAAGTGCAGCAGGCAGGGAAGGGCTCATAGAATTAGCTCTAACGGGTGACTGGGAATGACAGTAGCCTCCAYATAGGGGAAAGGTGGGCTGGTAGCAGTAACTGAGCTAGCAGAGTTAGGAAGCAAATGCACRTTCACAGTGCTCAGCCAGTACCACGGAGAACCAGAACTGGCTCCAGGCATTTAAACCATGTGGTCAGACAACACACCAGTCTGTCCCGGGACCTCMTGCAGCTCTACTCAGGTCCATGCAAGTAGGAGCATGCACCGATCAATACTGGATGAAATGCAAAGTGGCCAYTCACTGATCTTTCTGCTTTACAGGTTGTCTCATTTGAGAGGTGTTACTGAATCTCACTCTGTACTAAACAGTTGTTATTATTTTCTGTATAAATTCATTACATGGAGTCAGATCTTACTTTCTTACTTCTTATCCAAAACTGATACAYCACTTCAAAGCAGCTAACTTAATAAAGACTAGGAGAAATGCATGATTTGTGAGAAGTTCATAACTTAAAACATGACTTAGTAATTTTTACATCACATTTTTGTGCATCTTAACTATAATATAACACAAAAAAAGACCAGGTTTTCTCCTTCTGCTACGATCTRTCCTGTTGGTACCATTTATGAGCATACACCTCTGACAAAAGCATTCATATTTTTATTTTCAAACATTTTTTTAATTGAGCTAAGTCTTAGCAGAGCACCTACTAATATTACACCTGTTACAAATATACCTCACTAAGCAGAACAAATTAATTATGTGACTCTTAACACTGGCAGATGCAGCTCTGAATTTTGTCAAATTTTCCTATAATGTAACTTAAAAACAGCATGATGATGAATGCAATCCCTCATCTTCAAAACTAACTCATCTGAAGGCTTTTCAGTTATTCTGTCTGCAAAACACATCAGTTAAGAAGTCTACAAAAATTCTATTTTTGTCCGCAGCTGAAAGGGTCTCTGCCATTTTGAAATTTGCCAAGATCTGCAACTGTGCATACACACTGGAGAGGAATAGATATCAAATGTTTTTGTGATTTAATGTCACTATAGTTTTAACTTGATTAAATATTAGAGGAATATTTTCCTACTTGGAAAAAAATGGAGTTGCACAYGTAAAAGAGAAGGCATCCAGATAACAGCTGCTTAGGTGAATAGGTAGTCTTATTTACCAAGACTCTCCACTTTTTTTTTTTCCTCTCTCCACTGTTTATTTTAAGTCCTTAGCAAAACAGAAAGACAAGCTCCACCACTACCTGAGACCCAGKCACAAGGAGCCCCCGATTAGTACTGAAAGCCCAAGCACATTGATGGCCCGGTCTTTTCTCAATGTGGTTTTTGTACTAGAGCCCAGACAGGCATCAGACAGCTTAAGAAATGCATACAGCACTGTCCCAAATATCTAAAACAGGACCAGAAAGCTTTTTTAACTTTTYTGCCTGTGCCCTCTTTCTCCACAAAAGACACACTGCTTGTGTTCTCTATTTAGAAAACTTTAAAATATAGGTCATACTTACCTATGTTTATGGGCTTGACAAACATTAAAGGTGACCAAAGAGGCGTTGCACCAATCATGATCTGCAGCCACATGATGTAGGTGTAGTTAAGTCTCAGAGAAGGCACACAGCACTCACACTTGTTATACTCACTGCAGTCACAAGGAGCAACCATTACAGTCCCCTTTAGGGAGCTCGTAGATATTTCTCCCAGCGGCATCTCTGATCTACAAGAAAAAAAGAAAAAAAAAGAAGTAATTCTGCCTACAGACTATTTTAACAGAGGATGTTTGTCCTTCTGGATAAGGTATATTTATCGTAAAAACTACTGAAAAAAAAAGAGTTGCCTAAAAACGCAGTAATTGTAACCAATTGTTTTTGCTTTACTTCTTCTCCCCTTAAATGTTTTCCCAGTAAAGTAGCTAAAACTAGTTCATGGCAAGTATTCCTAAGGGTTGGCGTTAAAACAAATGTGTTACCATACTAGATGAGATCCATAGTTAGGTTAGTCTAGTTTCCAATTCCTGGTGGTAGGTAGCTATTGCTAGATGCGTCCTAGGAAGACAAATTTACCCTACAGCACAAAAATTGGGAATCCTCTGTACAAATTGTACAAATTACATTCTAATTCCTAGTTGTGAGACACTGAAATAAAAAATATATTTCACATTTCTTCATAAGCTATATAATAACCAAAAGCTCTTATTCCAGYGAAAAGGAAACCAGTTTTGCAATTACATGAGACTAAATAACCYCACCATTCAGAATACGTTTTAGTACTGGTTGTCAACCACTTACAGTACTTGGGGAGGGGAGGGAGAAGACGACAAAAACAGACACCTATGTTCTCCAAAAGTCTTAACTTTGTGCAGTTAATTTTAAACTAAGACTCCAGCTATTTTTAAGCAAAACATGTTTGTTTCTTASATAGTTTGATTTTTTTCTAAGAAAGCAAATTCTTTAATCACAATATTAGCACTAGTCTTGGATAGGCCCACACAAAGCATTTTCGTAAGTAAATCTTACTGTATTTTGCTTTGATTCCTTGTCAGGGCAAAGCCCATGGGACTATTTTTGACTGAATCTCCAGTGCTGGTTTCAAGGGGGTGGGATGGTTGTCCCCCTTCCCCCCCCCCCATCAGGGCTCTTTCCTGGACTGTTTAACATAAGTCTTTGCTTTCGTAACACATAATTGAAAAAATTGTACGGTCTAAGAAACTTTCATATTATTGCATAGCAGCATGGGTATAATATATGTTTCATAAAGAGTTYAATTAGATTTTCTAATAATATGATTTGAATAGATTTTAAAGGAAATAAATGACAAAATAAATAGTGTATACAGATACATGCAGCTGTGCATTATGTCTCCTGTTAATATCACATATTTTACAGGATACAAAAAGAATATATGCATTCATACTGGAATACCAGCCACCACATTTAGATTATACCTCTGAAATATATACTGTCATTTTCCTTGGGTCACTTCAAGAAACAGTAGCAAGAAGACCCATACCATTTCCCATATGCACATTAGTATACAGACTCTCTTCAAGTGAGTGTGCGTTACACGTATCTTTAGAGCAATGCATGATTAGCCTATTATATATTTTCAATTCCTGTGTCTCCACAAACTTCAATCAAATCATTTCCAATTTATAAGCAATGCACAAGTAGGCCCAAAGCTGCTCCTATACTGAGAGCAATTAGCAGTTCCCGTATTATTCGTGATTTTTYGTTCCATATTCCCTAGAATCTTTCAAAAATAAATAAAGTTTTAGGGTATGCTGCAGGTATTCACTGACACAGTGCTCCTTAGCATAGTAATTTTAATAGTATGAACACCGTGTGGCCAAACTTCTCACAAGCAGCAAAGCCRAGACAAATCATGACTGTTAAGGCATCCCACATGTCTTCCTGCTTTTGACACTAGCTATGCAAATAAAATTCTATCTTGAATTATTCTGAAATAATTTTGGATCTTTTTCTCTATAACAAGGGCTTCTTACTAATGCAGAAGAAGAAACTAAAGTTAATAAAATAAGAACCTTTCTGTAAAAGTTTGAAATAACTTTATAGTTGAGCTGACTCATTTTAACACGAGTTCAGGGAGGGAATGAGAACTCCACATTTGGAGGGGTTTCTGCCTTTTTGTTTGTTTTTTAGTACATTCAA